>NW_008674400.1:71966-105138 GCF_000695815.1 Acanthisitta chloris
ACACCAAATATTATTCAACAGAAACTTACAGATTGTATATAGGACCCTGACAGGATTTAATGTGCTGCAGATAACTGCTTGCATTGCCGTAATGCTGTTAATGGTCTCTGGTTATCTGACTTCACTCTTGGCATACTGATGCACATCCCAGTCCTGGGAATGTCCTTCGGCTACGAGCCCCAGACCCAGGAGGTAAAGGGGAAGTGCCATTGTCTGTTGGTTAAAGAAAGGCTGTGACACAAAGCTGAATATCTCTGGCCTGATCCTGTAGACAGTGGTGGCATGCACCAGATCACTGCAAGGTGACTTACCTTTCTGGGAGGATCTCAAAAGTGACTCTTGTGCTACTCAGTCTATAGAGCCATGCTGTGAAGAGGAATGAAATAATGAGCAGGTGGTCTCAAAGAGTGTCCCTCAGCTATCCACCTTCTCTGGAGACATCAGGGATTGGATTTGAGAAAACATTGCCTAATCATCTCATCAGACTCTCTGAACCTGGAAGCAATTGGGTTTTAATTCACTTTTCATAGCATGCTTTGTTTTTATGAACCTTGTGTGGAGCATTCACTATGTAAATAAATTATATTTTCACTTTTTCCTCTTCTCTCCACACTGGACTCATTTAATACTCACTTGGCTTGTGTCTTAGAAGAAAACAATCACAAACCGGAAAGACCAGAGCTCTTTAATTTAAACAAATCCATTATTCTAGAGATGAAAATTTAGTTTAGTCTCAGCAAAATAACAAGCATACGCAGTCTTTGGAGCAATTTTTATTTATATATTTAAAAGCTTATTGAACCATTACTGCCTGGCTGCCTTAGTGTCTAAGGGCTGCCTAAAGATTTAAAGTTAATTCAATAATAAAGCACTCTCTGACATGACAGCTCACATGCTAGCCTAATCCCTTCCATATCAGCATGCTAAGCTGAGGACAGCAGTGTCCCAGCTACAAACACAAACTGTGTCCTCCCTCCTTACTGTGAGTAGTAACATCCCAGTGACCACAGAGGGTGTTTACCTTCAGCCAGTTGGGACCCATGCCCAGATGTCATTGCAGCATATAGAACCTTTGAGGGCCTGAGAGCTGCTCGAGGTTCTGCCTCTTGGGACAGGTATCCCATACTCTGTTTTGACTCTGCAGGTAGCCTTTGTGTCTCATTTGCTCTGCTGTTATTTCAGTTTTAAGGGCTGTAAGTCCATCCAGCCCTTTGCTGTCAGGAAGAGGGATTTAGAGCCTTTAGACTGCCTTGTACCACTCTGTACAGGATACCTAGATAAGTGCTACTAAATTCTTTCCAGAAGTAGGTTCAACTAATGCAGGTCTTGCAAGGACATCCAGCCTCCATGCACAAACCATCCATGAGATGCTGCTCACTAGCCTTTAGCTAGATGTGACAAAGTTCCTTTGCTGCCCCTTTTGGAACTAGGGTTTCAACCAACGATTCCAACATTTATAAAAAGTATTCTAGTCCTTCAGCTACTGGACAAAATGATGCTATTCTGCAAGTTTAGCCAATATTGTACCAGACTATTAAATACCCACTATGTGAGAGACATTCTCATGTTCAGAGTACTCACCTGGCAAAAACAACAAATAATTTGACCATTTCATACACAAAGTGGAAGACTTTCAAGAGCAGAAAGAGGAAAAAACCCTTAAGGAGTTTCTTAAGGTCCCCAGGGAGAGTGGCAGGCAGTAAGACAGGCTCAGCTTGGAACACAGTGCTAGGGATGAGATTTGAATTTGAAGCTAGTGCTGCACCCAGTCCCCTCCATCTCCTCATTGCTCTACGGGGTCTGTGTCTCTATGTTCACTAAAAATGACCCACACAAAAGCAAAGCAACTTGTTTCAGTCCAAACAAAACACATAATTAAAATCAAATGGATTTGTACTGATTTTTAAAATTTATTTCAAAAATGGCATCTGAGTTTTCACAGAACTTTCCTCCCCCCAGTTCATTTACTAAATCAAACCATCAGTTGCTCACACAGATGTACTTTTGCTTCAGATTTGCTAGTGTACCATTTCCACTGTTACTGCTGGGAAAGCTGGTAGTAGGCTATGTGTTTATTCTTGTGATGCATAGGGGAAATGCTAAGATTTCTGCTTGGAGGTTCATGTGGGCTAGAGGGATGGAGAGACAAAAAAGGGTAATGCTCCCTTGCCTTCAGTTGGTTATGTGTCCAGTTTTCCCCTGGGCTCCCAAATGTTGCCTCTTAAATATTCTGCACTGTGGATTGGCCTCAAACTGTTCCTCTTTCTTTGGTGACCGTGTGACAGATGGGGAGTGCCAGAAGAAGAGCCTTACAGGAGATGTGGTCTCTATTTTTACATACTTCAATACATGCAAAAAAAAGGACAGCCCAGGATTAAAATGCTCCCATAACTATAGACATTTATACTGTTATAATGATCATGTCCCTTAAAGAACCAAGTACTAGGAGCAATGTTAAGAAGAAATTAAGATTGCAAGGTTAAACACTGGGAAATCAGGAAACATCAGAAGTTATCTGAGCAATCTACACCCATCTTCTCTGCTTGTACATTATGATGCAGTATTTACTTGCATTAAATAAAAAGAAGCTAAATAGAATAAAATTTTATATTCTGTGATTCTAACTCCTGCTTCATTTTGGATATTTTCACAGAACTACGAGGAGCAGAAATTCCCTCCTGTGGGGCAGTGTCTGGCAGTTTACCAGCCAAGGGAAGCCACATGCCTTAGAGAGCAGAGGAAGGGATCTGGCTGCTGACCTCCCTGCAGGGGAGCCCAGCCCTGTAAGGAGAAGAGCCCCAGGTTTCACCCTGGGTTCTACTCCAGCACCCCAGTGTGGAGTGCTGGGTTGTACTCCAGCTGTGGTAGAAATTGCGTATTTCACCCCACCCTGTTTTAGAGTGGCAGCAGTGGCAGATTGGCCTGTGATGGTGAATATCCTGCTTGACCTCAGCAATATCACGGTTACAGCGAATCTGGAGCTTTACGTTTAGCTCCTAAATTCTGCCAGAGTGAATGGTGGTTTTCAGAGGCTCCTAACTCCATCAACTGTGAGAATCTTTTCAGTCACAGCACAGGGCACCACCTTTCCAAACATCGAGTGTCTGCTCCAGCACAGGAGAGAGCTAAAGCTGCAGTGTGAACCATTTTAATATGGGAGAGGAGAATTGAGGGGTCAGTTCCTTAGCCTCTTTTTAAAAATTATGTTTTGGCTGCAGTTTGTAAAGAAAATGAACTAAGGATAGAAAGATTCGATCTGGGTGAAAAAAAGTTGTACAGTTGGACCAAGTCATCAACAAGAGAAAATAAGACCTTGAAACAGCAATACTCAGGATATTTTTAACTGCATCTGTTCTATCTGTGCTGCCTGTCAAAACAAGAGCCTGTTTCATCCCCCCTGTGTTTCTGACAAGTTCTTTGTGAGGTGTTCTTGGACCAGTTTTGCAGCCAGAGGGAAATGCAGCTGCTTCTGTGATGGTTGCAGCACAGGGGAGCCACAGATCAGGGAAGGAAGATGGGTACATTCCTCGAGTCTCTTTAGAGTAAATTTTAAGTAGACAGAAGTTAAATATTTAACTGGAATGTAGGCAGAGTTTCAGCCTTCTGTGTAAAACAAATACAATAAACTTTAAATGCTGAAAGAGATTTTTATTTTCCTTTTCATATTTTGTTCAAAACTATTAAAACATATTAGAGAAAATAATTCAAACTTGTAAAAATCTTTATTGTAAGAAAGGGAACTCTCATAACAGCTGTAGCTGAGATAACGCTCACATTTCTGAGATAATTAAGCTAAATAATCAGACTGTATATATGTCTCCAGGCAAATACTTAATCATCTACTCTTTTTTGTTGTGGCTGTAAGGGTAGTTCTTTATGGTAATTTGCCAGTGATGAGTGGAAAGCAACACTTCTAATGTTCGTCTTCCTTCACTGCCCTGCTGAGCATGCTGAACTGCAGGTAGCACACTGTGGTATATTTATTGTGTGAAGGGATTTATGGTCACTGTTCTCATTGATGCTCATGGAGATAATGTGCATTCATAAATCCTGCAATTCCAGATGCCAGCATGCTAACTAACTAGGAGATATGGCTAGAAAGTATTGAGAAATATACCTTTATTGTTCTAATTTGCTTCTGGTTCAAGGTTCCCTGGCAGAACTTTTGTGAGCTGAAGATGCTTTGGTGTGAAGTATGAATGACAAGTGATTTCTGTGCATGCTTCAAATTCCATGATTTCAAGCCCCCTATGAATAAAAGCTAAAATTCCAACCTGACACCCCATCCCAAATGTATTTTTTGTAAACAGACACTGGAAGAGCAATGTGGACAGTCAGACCTCCCTGGCACCTAGGCCAGAAACTGCCAGGAGATTACATCAGATCCTTGCAATCAATTTGCCCAAATGTAAATTCATGCACACCTTTCTTACACTGCAAAAGATGCACAAAGGAGGTAAGGATCGAATGCTAACCTCAATAGTGATTTGAGTGATTGCCCTTGCAACCTGAAGGTAAAACAGGGGTGAAGACAGACTAGACAGCCCCAGGTGCAAGCAGAGCACTGACACCCTGCAGCCTTGACCCTGAGACCCCAGACTGAAAGGAGATCTAACAGTATCAGATCTATTGCGCACAGGTTGTGCAGATAATTTCACTTGTTCTTAGACACAGTGATGGGAAGGCACCCCAGGAGGTGTCCACTCCAGCCTCCCACTCAAAGTGCTGCTATTAACAGCAGTAGATCAGGTCGCCTGAGGCTCTGACAAAGTTTGGCAAAACTCCAAAGATGAGGATTCCTGATCTTCTGGTATCTAGTTCCAGTTTTGCACTGCCCTCCAGGTGGTCAAATGTTTCCTAATGCTCAGCCTCAACTGGCCAAGCTACAATCTGTGGCCTTACCTCTTTTATAAATCTGGGTGCTATTAACAACAGTAGATCAGGTCGCCTGAGGCTCTGACAAAGTTTGGCAAAACTCCAAAGATGAGGATTCCTGATCTTCTGGTATCTAGTTCCAGTTTTGCACTGCCCTCCAGGTGGTCAAATGTTTCCTAATGCTCAGCCTCAACTGGCCAAGCTACAATCTGTGGCCTTACCTCTTTTATAAATCTACCACTACCAAAAATTGCCCATCCTCTTTGCAACTGCCCCTTCAAAGGGTGCTGTTAGACCTCTCTTAGCCTCCTCTTTACCATACAAAGCAAACTGAAAGTTCTTGACCTTTCTTTGTAGGTTGTAAGCTCTAGCTCCCTTGATCGTCTTGGTAGCCTTCTGCAATTTCGCAATATCCTTCTTTAATGGGAGGGCCAAAACTGGTCAAAAAGTGTAACAAGTCTAATCCACTCATTTTACTGCAGAGGATTTACTGACCCCCTGGAGTCCAGTATGAGTTCTCCTGCATCACAACCACCATAAAATTTTGAGGTGTTTGCGGTGTGGAAACACTCTGTGCATGTGCATGTTGATTGTGCATGGAGGCAGATACTCATAGAGCTCTCTAGGTTAGAATGGTCCTGAAGCACAGTCTCAGCAGATACCCAAACCTCTAGAGCATCCTGGAGAATGGAGCTTGATTAAACAAATGTGCATTGAATGCAGATTACAACTGACATATGTAAGCTGGCTGCATTACTGTGAAACTCAATGATGAGCAAAAGTTTTAAGATTGCCTTTTCTTCAAAAAGATAGGCAGACCAACAAATATCTTTCATTCAAGCACTGAATAATATTTTTATAGCAATCCTTTTAAAAGCCTGTAAGTTTTGTACAGCTGAGCCTGATTAATTTCTTAAATGTATGGTTTCTATATGCTATATGTTACAACAAAAAGCATTAGTCAGAGTTGTCTTTGGAAAGAATATAATTCTGCTGCATTTGAAAAGAGGGATGAAAACAATTATTTTAAATGTATGTGTTAATTAGCATTTCCATATCACTCATCCTTGATCAGCCAAACCTTTGGAGCCCTGAAATGACTTGCTAGAACTTGGACAGATGTGGCAAGAAGAAGGTGGTATTTTCATCATTTGGTCCCAAGGCCAAGTTCTTCAGTGCTGCTGAAAATGCAGTTCTCTTGGCACAAATAAAAATATTTTCTTGTAATAAAATTAGAATTTCTTTTTTTGCATACTCTAGCTGGCACCTCTAAGAAACTTTGTAACATCTGAGGGAAAAAACTGAGATGGGAATGGAAAACTGAGGCATGTGACACCATATCTGCTTTTTGCTTATGGGTTTTATTTGGAGGATGCTGGACTTCTCCAGCTCTATCGCACACTCCATGTGCTATTGATACTGAACCTATTTTTTAAGGCCAGATGTGACTAGGGGCAACTCTGTACTTTTCCAGCATCCCACCTGCATATATCCATCTCTTCACCTGCCAGGATACTAGTGTGGGATACAAAAAGCCAGTCATGCACTAAACTGTGTGATTCATGTGTTTTGGGTTGTTCTGTCGTCTCTGTGGCATATGATTCTTTCCTCATGATGCAAATTGTGCCAGCATGTGTATGTGCACTGCAGATTACTTTTGGGTGGAATCCATTGCAAGAAAGCTAGAATCCTGAGAGTTGGCTGAACCTAAAGTTTGTTATATGAGCTCCCTCCATAGCCATGGGATAGAAATGGGCACCTTTGGAGAGTGACTCACTCTCCATGTTTTGTGTGCTCTTGCCTGTTCCTCCTGACTGACTCTCGAGGGAGCATCACTAGCTCTCGAGTGTTGACAGCTGAGTGACATGGCTCAAGTTACAGAATCACAGAATCATTAAGGTTGGAAGAGACCACCAAGATCATCTAGTTCATCATCCACCTAGCTCCACCATGATCATCCCTAAACCATACTCCCAAGTGCAACTTCAAGACATCCCTTGAATACTTCCAGAGACAGTGACTCCACCATCTCCCTGGGCAACTTACTCCAATGCCTAACCACTCTTGAAGTGAATTTTTTTTTCTAGTATCTAATCTAAATCTGAACCTGATTTTAAAAAAAAATTTTCTAATATCTAATCTGGTCCACTGGGCCTCACTACTGGGGATTAAATTGAAATAGCATTCTCTTACAATTCTGTCAGGGTAAAAAGTTGTGGCTGTTCCTTTGTACAACTTCTCACAAAGTGGTCTGGATTTTTCCTTTATTCTTCCCAGATCCAGCCACAGGCTTAGTTTTGACAAGTTAGAGACCACAGCCAAACAGTCGTGGCTGCAAATCAATAGAAATTCTTGTTAAGGTCACCATCATTAGACTGTATCACTAAGAAATTAAAAAGGAGGACGTAGACATTAAAATTAATCTTTATTGAATACTTGCCAAAGAATAATTTATTAGTCAGGTAATGCTGGTCCAGTTTTCCTGATAATTTGTTTATACCATGCAGCATTCCTTCACTTACAGTTGGGATATATCACTTATTTCTTTAGGACTATTCTAGCAAGTAAGAAAACTGTATTAAGTCCTAACAGGACCTCTGGGACACAAAACACTCTCTAGATACTTTTAATTCATTTTTATTTAAAAGCATAAAATAAATAATGAGCTAATCAGACTCCTCATTGAATCTTGTCTGTAAACCATACATACTTTTTGAATTCAGTTTCCTTATTACACCAACCTTTTCCAGCAATTCTTTTCTAGTTGTACAAATGCAGCAACAAATCAAGCACAGTAATTGTATTCCTGAACCGCAGTAAAAAAAAGTCCTTAGAATGTCAAAACTATAGGCATACATCATCACACCTGTTTTATTGCCTGTGCATATTTGCAATAGGAAAAGTCACACAGTTAAAGAATGTTAATAAGAGAAGAAAAAATCCTCAATATAATTCACACACATGGAAAACCATTTTTTTCTTTCAAACAATGATGTCACCTTCCTAGTACAAAGTGCTGAGGAAGGCCAAGGGATAATGCAATAACTCATAGTCTTTTTAATTTTTCAGAGGTCTGGTTTGCAAGATTTGTAATCATTTTTACTCTACATGTACCTGAAACAGATACAAAAAGCATGTTTTAGGAAATAAAATCATCAAAAATTCTCAAATTTCACAGCTTTCAGGTGGAAGTATTCAAGCAACTATGCCTGCCTCAGTTTTCTGGGCAGCAACAGTCCCAGCTTCAGGTGTGAGTATGTTGCTCTGCACGGGGCCCAGTGAATCAAGGTATAGGACTGAGTATGTGGAGGTGTAACACACTGTTCAGTAAGGATATAGCATAAGTACACAGAAGGTGTGGGGCCTCTAGAAGGTAACAAAACAGTTCATCCTGCATGCTGTCTGCACTCCTAAACCTTCCAGCATACATCTTCTTGCAAAAACATAATAAAGCCATCAAACAAAAACTGTGTGACTCAACAGAATCAGAAGGAAAGCTATGAAAGGGAAAAGACTAGAAGAGATTACCCAAATGAGGGAACAGAGCTCCCATAAAATGTGGCAGTTCAAATGTAAACAGAAAAATAAGAGAGCTACAGAAGAAATAACTGTGCCATGAAAAGGGGGCAACAAAAAATTCTACAAGTAGCTCAAATGCAGGAACATGGTCAGGAAACTAGGAGGACCACTTGATGACCAACATGTCAAAAGGATGATAAAGAATGATGAAGCCACAGTTGAATTCTATACATCAGTCTTCATCATAGAAGACCTTAGGCAGATTCTATGCAAATGTGTCAGCAGAGCTAGACCAGGCTGAGAAGAAGGTACAGGGTGTAGCAGTATAAGAAAGCAAGTTACATCCTATCAAGTCATGAGAAATGAATGACATTGATTTGGGAATGCTGAACAGCTCCTGTACAGAGTTAGGGGGCTGTGAGCCAAGATGTGTGAGTTGTCATTACAAACAGCTGCTGTGCTAGAGATCTTGCAGACTTCCAGTGAAACTTCTGTCCACAAAAGGGCTCCAAAAAGGGCACAATCAGTCAGACTCTTACTTCCAGCCCTGGTAAAGTGGCAAACTCTAATGCAGAACAGGATTGTTGAACAAATGAGTTAGCATTATCACTTGGGAGAAACTCAACAGAGCCTCTGTGAAGAGGTGAACACCTGATGGTATTCTGGGAAGGTGGTAGAATAAACATGTGGGTAAAGGGATACACTCATACTTGGGTATAGCAAGCGTGGATTTGCAAAAAGCTTCTGATAAAGCTCCACACTGAAGGTTGTGAAAGAAGTTATGTTGCTATGGAACTAGCAAAAGGTCCCTTTTGGACTGAAAGCTGATTGAAGGATTGGAAGCAAACTGTAAATCTTAATGGCAACTTTCCAGATTATAAATATCCAGATTTTTCAAAACAGAAAGTACTTCTTTATAAGTTAGGAAAAATTTCTTTTTGGAAAGGGTTGTCAAGCACTGGAACAGGCTGCTCAGGCCAGTGGTAGAGACACCATGCCTGGAGGTATTTAAAAGATGTGTAGATGTGGTACTTAAGGACATGGTTTAGTGGTGGATTTGGCAGTGAAAGGTTAGTGGTTGGACTTGATGATCTTCCAGCCTAAATGAGTTTATGATTCTGTGTGGGTAGCAATTTTTTTCTATTTTGTTGCCTCAGAAAGTTGCAGAGCTGCTTAAGCAGAACAGATTCAAACAGGAATGAAGCAGATTCATAGATAACAGGTTCAAAACAAATACTAAAGGGAAAATACAGTTATTTACCCTTTGACATCCCTCACCTAGATTAGGGATTGATAGCAGATAACGAGGAAGTTAAATGGGAAAAGACTGTAGAAAATGACCAGGTTTTAGTGCTCTTGAAATAGCTTCTCCTGTTGCCATTGCTGTGGGTAGGTATTATTCTTATCCATGTCCATGTATAAAATACAGGTATTCTTATTTATTAAGGTTTATTCTCACTATAAACTTCATAGCAGCATTTATTATCCCTAGAAAAAGTCAGAGCTCTGAAAAAGAAATACTGCTGGTTAAAAATACCCATGTTTCTAATCTCACCCAGGAGCTGTGAGCTATGAGGAGAAGAGGGTTTTTTTTAATGAAAGGAGGCGTGCCAATGACATACAAATTAGCACAAGCAAAAAAATGTGGAAACCTGGGGCAAATCTAACTATTCCTCAGGTACAAGTCTGAGACATGAAGCCCTCAATAAAAACAGCATGCTGGCATCATAAGATGTCAGCTGTGATTACAGGTGGCACACAGCCAGTAGAATAAAATATCCTTCAGCATTTTGTGTTGAACAAAACATTTCTCTACCAGGACTTTGTCCTGACAAGAAAATGAAATTCAGCCAAAGAGGAGGTTTGGCTTTATCCCACCATGCCCCTTCCTTCACTGTCTTGGCATCATCTCTGCTGTGTCCTGTGGAGATTTTGCCTTACTCCATCCTGGTACTCCTCCATCCCAGGCAACCCCTGGGGCAGATTGCTTCCAGGCAGCTCGTGGGAGTACTTGTGGAGATCAGGTTTGTGACTGGAAAGCATATTGTCCAAGTGTAAGTCAGAGAAATTGTTTTCGCCACCTGGACCTCTGCTGCTGGCTGTGAGATGGCAGATCCTGCCTTAGTGACCTGGCTGATCCCCTCTTTGTCTATCCATCCTATCCACCTCAATGGGCACTCTTCAGGGCATGACCTAGGTCTTCATATGTACAAATCCCAAAGCTGACCTGGCACCTAACTCCCACAAATCTGGGTGTTTAAAATTTCATGGTCGGTACTTGCTTCTGCCATTAGGTGCATTTGAAAATCTTGCCTTAAAACACATTTTGAAGTTAAAGCTTTTTTTCCCATTTGTTGTTCCCAAAGGATTTCTTCCATCCCAGGTGTTCTCTGATTTCTACTGGAAGAAGGATTAACACTTGGACTAATGGTTGGATGATGCCACTTGATGTAATGGTGTTGAGAACCAGATGTATTTGCACATGCATATGCACTTTCAATGCTGTATGTGTAGCATTAATATATGGAAATTGTTCATGGAGACGTTTCTCAGTCTTCCTGACTCAGCATGGACTGTGTCATTCAGCTCTGCTGGAAACCTCTAAGTAGTGGTATTAAATGATCTTCCTATAGAGAAAAATAGAGGCACTAGTGGCTTGATCTAAGTTCTTCTCCTGTGTCTCTGTGTCTGTTTTTGTGTGTGAGGCTGTTAATTGCTATACATATATATTTGCTGGGCAAAGTGGGGTCAGATGGATTTTTAGCAGATAAACATGTGCCTTTGAATATGCTGATTTTATTTATATGTTATAGTTTTGGGGGTTTTTTTTCTTTTCATACCTTGATCTGCATCTTATTAAATTTATGTTAGAAAACACTACAGTACAAATGTTATCTTTATGGCTCTTTGTCCAGGATGATTTAATGATGGTGAAGAGGAAAGAAAATGGAATGAAGGCATTCTGTCAAAATCAGGTGCTTAGTTGTTTTAAACCTTCATACACTGTTGGAAGACCTGGTAAAAATCCATAGAAAACCAGTAGGAACTCTGAAAATGTTGGAATGTGTTTGTCCTCATAGTAGACACTCCTCTTGTCCAGAAGACTCATAAAATCTTGGTAGAACAGAAAACTGCTTGTCAGCTCCTATTTTGGAGATTGGGAGAGCTGCAGGTGGTTTGCTGGATTAGACTGTGCAACAGCAGTATTAATGCAGAGCCTGGTTTATTTTCACAGCAACAGAGGCTGTTTGTAAAACACACAATCAGCACCAGCACACCGACAACTTCAAGGAGTTTCAAATATTCTGTGAAAAAAAAGCTTACCATTAATTTATATTCAGAAGGAGTTGCTCCACTGCTGATGTAAAGAACAGAGTTTACTCTCTTTGAGATGGAAATTGTGATGAAGGACCTTCTGGGACCACGTCTTCACAAGGGTTTTATGAGATGCTGCTTGTAGATGCTCCAGAAATGCTAACTGAAGAAGATCTCTGCACCCTGCTTGGTTCTGTAACACTTTGAGCAGCTCACAGGAACTCAGACTCAGAGGACCATGGCAAGTCCGTCATGGTTCAAACTCTCTTTTTAAAAGTCTGAAGTGAAAAATCTGACTTTGAGTTGCTGAGATATTTGTGATAAATGTGTAGAGCTGATCCTGAATGGTTGTGGTTACTCCAGCAATGTGGAGTAAGCACAGAACTGGGTCCTTTGATGAAATTATTCAGCTGTTTAAACCCATAATCAGACTCCTTTCTGGACTAAGTGTATGACCCAAAGATCCCCCACCCAATGATTTTACAAGAAAGATCTTACAAGTGCACCTAAAAATAACTGTGTTTTTGCTGGTCCAGCTCATATGAGGGAAGATTTTGTAAGAGATGGGGAGCAGGATCTGGGGAATCAGGACAGGGAGATGAAAGGGATGTGAATACTAGGTCCTCCTAAGCTTGTGGGGAGAGTGAATTGAGAACTCTTCTCGAGAGAGATTAAGTTGTTGGGCAGTAATCACCTTAGTGCAGCATCCTCCATGGCCAGGAGGTAGTAAAGTACTATCCTGAACCTCATTCTTTATCCTCCTGCATGTCCAGGATAAGCAAGAGTATCCTGAATAGCTTGCATCTGGTCCTTTTCTGAGACCAGCAGTAGTAGCAATTCTTACGATACACTGAAGTCCTCTGCCTATCCATTGGGGCACCCCTTCATCATCAAAGTGCTAATTAACCCTAGCTGGGAGAATTGTCTCTCCAAGATCAGCAAGTTCTCAGTGACAGGTAGGTGCCAAGCCAGGGGAGGATCAGTGTCCACCAGCTTGCCTTACATCTTCTGGTGGTAGGAGTTAGATGCTGCCCAAGGGGGCCTCCTCTGCCAAGGAGGGGAGTGCCACATCCCCTTCCAGGTTGTGTCAACTCCCCTCAAATTGCCAAACTCCTTTCAATCAGCTGTTTTGGAAGTTTAATAAAGGTAATGACAGTGCTCTGCCATCCCTATAAGTCAGAAAAGAGTTCTCTGATCTTGTAAATCGCACTGTAAATTGCCTACATATCTTTCAGATTTTGTTAGTTTATTTGTTTCAGCTTTCCTCTGCAGCTCTCAGCTGGTGCTGGACAAAAGGGACTGGATCAGACCAGCCTGACCATGTATCCAAGCCAGCATGGCAAATCTGGAACAATTTATCTTTTTATTTTTATTTTTTTCAAGTAGAGCAGCGGCAATTTTGCTATTGAGCCAGCACCTTACAGTCCCGTGTGGCTCTCACAGATCCAAAAATCATGTGATGTTGCTTGGTAACACTCAAGTGTAAGTACTGCACATGTCCCAAGGACTGCACTGTATTTAATCAAAAGTTACAAATACTATATAAACATACCAAATTCAGGGGCATCTGCTATTAATTCAACACAGCAAGGGTAATAGTGCTGCTCATAAATTTAAAACTCTCTACATATTAAACAGGAATTGCTGACAACATAGCACTTACCATACAATCTGTAAAAATGGGGAAAAGAACAGTTCTCTGGCCATTGATAAATCAAAGACATTAAACCTATGGAGTAAACCCAAGAAACAGTGAAGGCAGACTGTCAGAATCAAACAAAACTGCATCCAAATTAACCCGGGCAAGATCCAGACTCAGGCTATAGCCACAGATCAAAACATTCCTCTGTATATAAACATCCTGCCATGGGGCTGATCAACATCTCATATTAGTAATACTATATTCCCTGAGAAGGGCTTTCAAGGCACACATCAGCACAAAAGATGTGAAGTTCAAAGCCAACAATAAGAAAACAATTAGAAACAGAAATCTCCTACTCAAGGACTCCACCAAGAATGGCAAGCTTTTTTATTAGCACAATAATCCATCACTGCAGTGGCAAAGGAGAGCACTCAGAGAAGTCAGAGAAGAGACAAAATAGTCTGCAAAAATTAGTATAACAATATGCTGGTATATACTATTTTATATGTTCATAGCAGGAAACAAACTTCTACTTCAGGAGTTCCTTTTCTCTACCCAGGTTTCCTTCAGTTCCTTGATTTTAAAGAAAACATCCCATAGTAACTGTGATGGTACTGATCACAAAGTCTTGAAATAAACATTGCTTTTGACTTTAAAATAGAATTATGCAGTGGATGTGCTGCTGGATCATGTTTGTCCCTCTTTCTGTATTCTGACATCTGCTCCAAGTAAAGGGCTTTGTCTGTCCCATCCCAGAACTGCCCCTGTTACTGTTGTTGCTGCAGTTACTTCAGACTACTCTGGAATCAGCTTCTTTTTCCCAGTATTTACTGTTCCTGTGATTTTTTTTGTTTCTTTGGTAAAGGTAATCTCAGTGAATTGACAGTGAAGAACCACAAAAGACAGACATTTTCTCAGAGGTTTCCTGTACAGTAATACAGTCCAGGGGGAGATAAGAGTCCACTGAAAACAGCTTAACCACAGGCAAGACCTTCCTCCCAGGGAGGCCCTCAGAGACTGACTGCAGTGGGACAGGTTTGCCCCATCTATGCAGCAGCCCTGAGATCCCCACTCCTAGTGCTTTTGTTGAAACGCATCCACAGCACCTCTTTTAGTTAGGGAAGGCAATTACATGGGAAGGTTTATGCAGGGATGATCAATCATGCCCAAATGTTCTATGTCTTTTCTATCAGTGCTTTGATGTGCTGTGGCATAAAAATGTTGGAAAACTTTAGCTAAGATCCAATAGCAAATTTTTCCTGTTCAGAACTATTTCTTCAGAAATATTAAAAAAGAGGAAACCAAGTTAGAGAAAGAATTATCTACACCAGAGAAATGAATCCTTATGGCGATTTCCTTGGGTGAACACTGTCCATTGCTGATGGTACCTGTCACACTCCTTTCCTGTTCTCAACAGCCTGAGAGTAAAGGAAAGAATGGGTGTGGGAGGACCAGGCTGCCCTTCTTTTCACACCATAAGCTTTTTCTTAATTTCATTTGAGAAAACATAAATCTCCCTGCAGTGGGCTGTCAGCATGAGCTTGTTTGGGGAGGGGGTTATAGAGAGATTGCCTTGGGGTAAAATCAACCTCCCCCTCCTGATTTGCTCAAATGTTTGGCAGCCCCTAGGAACATAAACCAAGTAATTTTGTTACTGTGCCTTATTAAAAACAAGTTATACAGAACAAAAAGAACAAGTTTAAAAAGTGGATAGGGGTGATGATGAGTTCCAGACCTGGTCCTGAGTGGCAGGTGGTTAATGGGAACCTTCCGAGGAGTCGTGCTTGGAGAGGTGCCCCAGGGATGGTCTCTGCAGTCATATCTGTTAGCAATAATTTCTCCAACAATTCTCTGAGGTTGTGAAATAAATATAGGCTCCAATAAAATAGATGGTGCTTGTATTTAATGATGACTGTGCTCAGAAAGAGCTCGCACTGTGTCAAGAGGGCCATAAGGTGAACAATGAAAGTGAAATGTAACCTGAAGAATATTATGCAGCTATGAATTTCGATCTATTAAACGGATGAGTAGAGAAAAAAATCAATGCAGGTCTTCCATTCTGGGATATGACTATGAATACTTTACTCTTAAATCCTCCATAGGCACGTGCCCAACAAATTCCCATGTGGGCATTTTCACTTTTCACTGACTGCCCTCAAAACAAAGCCCTTGGATGGGCTCCATCACAACACAACATTTTTCCAGAGAGCCTAGATCCAAGAAAATCAGCCTGCTATAATTTTCAAGTACAAAGCACAGATAGCTCTGGCTGCCAGTCCTGAGTTTGCTCCCAGGGTGATGATGGTTGAGGTGCTGGTTTCTGCACAGACGTGGGGTGCTTCACCCACTTTCTGTGAAACAGGGGCCTATGCAGTGAACAGTGACTCTGGGCCATTGTGAATGAAGTGTGTTTAGATAATAGTGCTGACCAGAATGATTCCCCTTATGACACAAATGTTTAGACAAACTCTGGCCTGTTAAAGGTTATTTCTGTTAAGAGGACAAAATGATCCTGCTATGAGGTTGTAATGTTGAATCATTCTGTTTACTTATTGAGACTAATGAAGCTCTGATTCTCTGAACACAGAGCAATCAAATAGCAATTAGCCATTTCTTTGCTCTTTGTTTCAAGTGTCTGTCAGTCATCTCTTGACCCTAGAGGTCTCCCTTTGAGCTTGTTCTGGGCCCTATAACCTTCCACCTTTTTTATCACATTGACATAAACCTTTGGGAAAAACAGCCAGTGACATTCCTTCATTAACTTGTCACTTTGGTTTAGAGAGTTGTGCTACAAAGGCCACTGCCATTTCAGCCGTTTGAGTTCATAATGGAGTGTAACTGTTCATTGACAGTATTGTGGGTGGATGTCAGCAGTTTGTACCCCATCCATAACACTGATTTACTAGAAATGTCTGAATTACTATAATGAATTATCCATAAACTTTGTCATCACCAAGGCGGATGTGCAGGGACATTAACCCAGAAGAAGCACAGGAGCAATCAAAGAAGTCAACAACTCCATTGCAAATGACAACTTAAGTAAAATCAGTGAAATATTTGGGAAGGCTCCTCAAGATGAGCCCAATTCCAAGCCTCACTACCCTCAGGTTTCTGAACCATAGACTTCAAGTGGGATGATGAGTTGAGTGTTATAGATGATGTTCTTTTTTTTCATACCAGTGTATAAACCAAATATTAAAAATTGGGACAGTGCTAATTTGGTTGGTTTCTACCTGAGAACTAGTCCAAATGCAGTACATTTCATTTTTAGGTTATTTTCAGTATTCTGTAATTAATTTACTACTGACATTCATTTTTTGAATTTATAGAGATGCCTCTGATTGTTGGGATCATGGCAGACAATAAAATGGAAGTGCTAGCCTTCTTTTTCACTGTGCCCTCTCTTATTTATCAAAGAAAAATTAAACTCTGTAAGGAAACATATTTTCCTTGCAGTCATTTTCAGATACTGTGTCTTGTTCAATGTTTTTGGTTGGAATAACAAATCATTTAAAGAAAGCCCAATCTGTTGGGGTGTTGTGGGATTTTAATTGAACACCTTGAAGAAATTGCTATGAATCACAGTGCCCCAGCCAGTGCAAGGGGGAGCAGCAGGTCTTCCAGCCTGGAGAACACTGGTGTGAGACACACTGCCTGGTCCTGACAACATACTCTGTGACTTGTGGAGAGCCACTGTAGACTGCCTGGGGCTGTAACACTTTACTTTGTCTGTAACAGATGAAATGTAAAATTCCCTTTTGCAAGGAAGCCCTTAAAACTCAGGTCTGGTTTATTCATTTGATGCTAAACTGCTGTGAAGGGTAGTGCCTTATTGCTATGTGGAGCAGAGGAGGTCAGTGTGAAGGTCATGGCTGGTTCACAGGGCTGTGTGATGGGGTTCATTGGAACCCACCAGCGACAGAGGCTCATACATGTGTCACTGAAGTATTGGTATGACATGTCTACAAGGGCATTGCCATCTTTGTGGGAGTGCTGACTCTTGGACCAGCTATGTTCACATATAGTTGTAAATTTAAAAGCAGATCATGCTCAAGGCATCATCCCTGCAACAGATCATCAGAAGTAGCCTTGAATTTTCAATAAACAAAGGCTGATCTGTGGACCAGAAAAGCTTGTGGTGTGCAGGCCTTCTCCAAATCTTCAGAGCTTACACCTTTTCCAGGATCCCACCCAGCTGCTCACAGATGCTGGCAGCTGTGCCTATGTGCACGCCTGTGCAGGCACATGCTAGAGACTATGCTTAGAGCATTGCCATAAATATTAATGAAGAAATGGTCAATAAGGGGATAGTAGAGGCCTGGAAAATGGACACAGGAGAATACCACTTGGGAGAAGATGTACAAGATTGTTCCTACGAAGAAAAATATATTTTGGAAACAAAGGCATGAAGATGAGAGGAAGTTGGAAGATGAGAGAATATGAGTCTGCCATGGGAAGAAATGGGGAGCTGGGGAAGGGCACAGACAGGCTGAATATCTTTGCAATGAACAATAGTAAAGAAAACCTGCCTACACCTCTCCTAGGAAAGGAAACAGGCCAGGGGACATCGCTGAGCACAGCAGCTTGGCTGTCTGTACTAGCCCTAGCTACTATCAAGGGTAGTTTGCAAATGGCTACAGTTTGGAGGCTAAGAGATCTACTTGTAGGTCACTCTGAGCCAGATGAATCTCTAGGCCAAGCTGGACTTGCCTTCATTGCCCAGTACAGATACAACTCTTTCATATATTACTTTTGGATCAAGTGTTGCCCTGCTTCATTAGACAGGCAATGTAGAGTCAAGTCACACTGCTCACATGGTGTGGGTTGGGTTATCTTTGTAACATGAAGCCAGGTCTCAGGAACAAAGTCAGAGCACACACAGCAGTTCTGGTCCTTGGTGCCTTTGCAGAGTGTTTCCTGGTGTGTGTGCAATAGATGCTGCATCAAAATTATGCCTCAGTAGCTCAGAGATTTTTCCAAAGAAGAAGTCCTGCTCCAAAGGACTTAGATCTTACTGTCTAAATTAGGTTGAAGAAATCAAGCTGGAAAATGGAGGGACAAAGACTGCAAGATGATGGATGGGATGATCAAAGTCCAGAGACTTTGTGTTCAGAGATAAGGGGACCCTCAGAAGAGCCCAGAGTCACCAAAGGATATGCAGAGGAACCATCAAATATGCTGAAGGCTCATGGAGGTGAGAACAAGAATGCAAAGCTGACTGGAGATCCTGGAGGTGCTGACAAACATATTAATTCAGGCTATCAGAAAAGAACTGAAAGAGGCATTAGGGGGCAGGTCTAATGAAAGAGTGGAAGAGTTTATGGATGCAGGGAAGGGAGAGGAAAGGGTGTTCACTGTATAGGTTATGTGAGAAGACATTAGAGGGATTTTGAGGAAGAATGAAGAGATGCAAGAAAACATTTGTCTAATGATGTTGAAGAGGTAATGGTTTCTCTGCAACACCAGTTATCTGAAATAGCAGTGTGCTACTGCAGAAACTATTCTGTCCCTACAGTAACACAGTCCTTCCTTCCTTCCTTCCTTCCTTCCTTCCTTCCTTCCTTCCTTCCTTCCTTCCTTCCTTCCTTCCTTCCTTCCTTCCTTCCTTCCTTCCTTCCTTCCTTCCTTCCTTCCTTCCTTCCTTCCTTCCTTCCTTCCTTCCTTCCTTCCTTCCTTCCTTCCTTCCTTCCTTCCTTCCTTCCTTCCTTCCTTCCTTCCTTCCTTCCTTCCTTCCTTCCTTCCTTCCTTCCTTCTCTCCTTCCCTCCTTCCTTCCCTCCTTCCCTCCTTCCCTCCCTCCTTCCCTCCCTCCTTCTCTCCTTCCCTCCTTCCTTCCTTGCTTCCCTCCCTCCCTGCAAATGTGTACTAACTGGAACACTGCAGGTTTAAGACAAGCAGATGGTCTGCAAGCAGAAAGAGATACTCAAGCTGCCTGGCCCAAAGGCATCACCACACATCTATGCAGACCAGGGTCTATTTTTGGGCTTGGCCCCCTTCTTGGCACAGTCCTGAGCTCCTCCTGTGACTCTGCCAAACTGTGAGCTGAGTCTCCTCTTTTAGACAGAACTGGCACATGCTGTTCTTCATTCCCAATCTGTTTTTTAGAGTCATTTTTACAGCAAATAGCCAAAGGAAACATTTTATTGCATAACAAGACAGCTCAGAAATAGTGAAATGGAGGTGAGAAATGTGTTATCAGGAATTAAATTAATCATTAAAAAAAAGAGGTGTGAGAGCAGGCTAGTTCATACCTTTGTGCTATTTTTATGACTCCTGCTATTGCATTGTCAGGTCCTGGCATAGCACTGTGTCTGGAGCTTCAGCCTGTGCTGCTGACTGCAAAATAAGCACTTGCTTTCGAAAGCTTTTCTCATTTTGTAAATCATCTTCAATGGACAAGTGACCCAGACAGCCAGGTTCTCTCACTCCAATGGTGCTGCAAAGCCTGGGATGCCAAGGGCTGGCTGTGCCTGATGCTTACTGCTCCCTCCATGTATTTGAACACAAATTGCTCTGAGCAAGGTGTGCAGGTGCAGGGTCCTCTCTAGGAAAGGCACCTGCCGTGCTGCCAGGTTTGAACAAGCCACAGCCACTCAGCTGTATTTCCAGCACTGAGCTCTCCAGCAGCCCTGCTTGAAACACAGACATTGCTTCCATGTACTTCTTCTTGAACATGAGCCATCAGCGTTCCCCGAAGTGGTTGTGTATCTCCTGTCAGTCTGCATTGCTCCCACACCTCACAGATGCTCTTCTAGTGCCACCTCATAATGGCAGCTTTTTCTACAAGAGTAGCCATGGAGCAGACAGGTTGTCCTCTGAGCCCAGGGGCTGTCTGTGCTGGCACGTAGGACATGACCAGTGCTGGCTCTGAGGGCAGCACTGAAGCAACAGGATGCTTGCACTGACATGGCTTATTGTGAATCCCTCCTGAACTGTGTCCAGTGACTGGTTGGGGCAGGTTAGCTGTTCTGCTCCAAAAATGATGCTGGGATTGTATTATCAACTTAACGGAGTAGACAGCCTGGGCATGTTCCCATATGCTCAGGCACAAACCAGGCTATCTAGCCAAGTGAAAGCAATGACTGTGCAATGTCCTTCCTGAGCAGTGGGATAACTGGCCCTTCTGAATTTGTGTAGGGCTGAGGTACTGCTTCTCTCAGAGAGGAGTAGTCCTAGGTTTCCTAGTCTTGGCCATCCTGAAGTTTTGCCCATCAAGAAACCAGAGGTGTCTCAATGAAAGTAGGAACAGACAGAAGGAAAGAGAACATATATCCCCTGCAGCTCATTCCTACCTACAGACCTTGTTTTGCAAATGAGAAAAGTGCTGGCATGGCGAAGGGAATCCTTTTTTTGGGAGGTTGTGTGAGTGGGTGGATGCATGGATGGGTGCATGGATGGATAAAGAGCAGGACAAAGACCAAATGAAAAAGAACAGTTATGAAATATTTGAAGTCTGTGATATAAACATAAAATAAAGATAAGGATAGATGGTCTTTTTTGGTCTATCTTTTCATTTAGCCACCACAAGGCATACAACAATACCTTCTGACTGTAGGGACACCCCCCACCCCCCACCCCCAGTCTCTACAACTCTGGGCCTGGCTCCTCTGATGTCCTGCTGGGAAATGCCTGCTTCCCACAGCTGCTCTGTGTGAGGCATCCAGAGAAAGCACTGCACATTTCAGTTTTCTTGTGTTGGATAACATAGACAGAAATGAATTTGTGGGAGTTTCTCCAAATGGGTTTCATGCCTGCCTCTGTTAGGGCCACGTTTGCTTGGTGCCTGTGTAAAGCATGACTTGCAAGTGTCCAGCAGATAACCTCTGGGATGGTGGAACACCTCTGAGCTTTCTAGTCTGGTTAAAACTTGCCACACACAGCCAGGAGCCTCCTCTTACCATTCTGTTCTCACCATAGCAGTCATCAGCACACTCAGTTTACCCACTCTGTCTATGGGAGGCATCTTCCTACCTGTTACCCTTTTTCTAACCACAGACACAAGGTAACTTCCATCTAAGAACATGTAAACCAGGATTAAATAGAAGCAACTATCATTAAAGTCATGGTAAACATATTAGAATCACAGAAACATCAAGGTTGGAGGACACCTCTAAGATTGTCAAGTGCAAGCATTGACCTGCCACTCTGCTGTAACTCCTAAGCCCTAAATCATATCCTCTAGCACCAAATCTCTTGAACACTTACAGGGATGGTGACTCCACCACTTCCCTGGGTGATCTATTCCACTGCCTGACCAGCCTAACAGTAAAGAAATTTTTCCTAACATCTAATCTGAATCTTCCCTGTCTTATGACTGTTCCCTCTAGTCCTCTCACTGCAGGCATGGCAGCAGAGACCATCCCCCACCTCTCTACAACTACCTGAAAGGGGGTGATAGAGAGGGATGAGGTCAACCCTGAGCTGCCTGTTCTCAAGTCTAAACAAACCCAACTACCTCAGCCATTCCTCATATGACATGCATTCTAAGCCTGTTATGAGCCTCACTACCCTTCACCTCAATGTCCTTTTTAAAGTGAGGGGCCCAAAACTGAACACAACACTCGAGGTGTGGCCTCACCAATGCCAAGTACAGGGGGATAATCACTTCCCTTGTCCTGCTGGCCACACTATTCTTCATATAGGCCAAGATGCCATTTGCCTTTTTAGCCACATGTGCACATTGTTGGCTCATATTGAACCGCTGTCCATCAGCACTCTCAAGTCCCTTTCGGATGAATCCCTCTTAAGCCACTTCTCTCCCAGCCTGTAGCATTGCATGGGGTTGGTGTGTCCCAAGGGCAGGACCCAGGACTTTCCCTGATTGAACCCCATGCAGTTGTCCTCAGCCAATTGATCAAGTTTGTCCAGGTCTCTCTGTAGATCTTTCCTACCCTCAGTCAGATCAACACTCCCACCCAATTTACTGTTGTCTGCAAATCTACCGAGGGTGCACTCAATCCCCATGTCCAGATCGTCAATAAAGATGTTAAATAGGACTGGCCTCAATACTGAGGCCTAGGCAACACCACTAGTGATCAGTCACCATTTGAATTTAGCTCCATTCACCATCACTCTCTGGGCCTGGCCATCCAGCCAGTTTTTCACTCATCATAGAGTCCACCCATCCAAGCCATGAGCAGTCAGTTTTTCTAGAAGTATGCTGTGGGAGACAGTGTCAAATGCTTTGCTGAAGTTCAGATAGATCACATCCACAGCCTCACCTTCATCCACTAGGTGGGTCACTTTGTCATAGAAGAAGATCAGGTTTGTCAAGCAGGACCTTCCTTTTATAAATCCATGTTGGTTGAACTTGATCCCTTGGTTGCCCTGCATGTGCTGTGTGATGGCACTCAGGATGATCTGGGACTGAGGTTAGGTTTACAGGCCTGTAGTTCCCTGGATGCTCCTTCCAACTGTTCTTACAGATGGGTGTCATGTTTGCTAATTTCCAGTCAGCCAGAACTTCTTCATTTATCCAGAACTGCTTGTAGATGATTGTGAGTGGTATATTTTACATAGAACATAAATTATTTTTAACCTAAAACTTATTTTTCCTAATCTTATCTACCCCTAAAACTTGTTCTTCTTATGTGCAGATGCATACAAGTAGTGTTGTATACAGGCCACTATAAATATACATCAAGAGAACTAAAATTAAGGGCACACTTTTACTTTCACATGTTTCGTGGGAAAGACTAACATAAAATTAAGTGAGTACTTTGCAATGAGTACTGCATAGGTCAAACATAACATGTTTTGTAACAAACTGACCTTGGCTAGATTGTAATTTTTTAGGTTTCAAACTCTAATAAACTGAAACACTGCAAAAACAGCTGGAGAAATTTTAGCCTCTAATTTCTCCTAAAAGTCTCCCTGGTAGATATTCAAAGTTCAGATTTTTGCCCATGGACAGCGTAATGCATGTGGGAATTTGTGTGTCATACAGTCTAGTTAATTAAAAGAGCAATAAAACTAAAATCTTTCTGCAGTCATAAAAAACTGCTTCTCACCTGAATCACCACTATAGAAGGTTGTGAATGTTTCCAGCTGAATTGTACTCAAAATATAAACACATAAATCAAAATAATTTTCAACCACATTTTACATCAGTGCACCAAAACTTCAGCTTTACTGTGTATGTCAGAAATTTCATCCATGTATTTCCTTTACCTCTCTTTCTTCTCTGTTTATTTCTATTATAATTGTTAAAACACACAAAATCTAAGAAAGGAGAAACAAATCCAGATTTCAATTTCTTAGGACGTTGCTCACTTACCTGCAGCTGTTCCATAGCAGAAGAAAACCACATTCCTTGTCTTCTCTCTCTTATGGCTCTCAGCTTTGAATGACCAGGTTGGGTTGACTTGTTGTTGCAAGGAATCATGTCCCAGCCTTCTCTCTTTTCTAGCAGTTATGTGAATAATTTAATTGGTGGTGCCAGGACTATTCCAACAGAAAAATGCTCCAGTTGATAGAGAAGGTATCAGTTTCCATGCTGGCACCTGGGCTGGATGCAGTAGCAGGTAATCAGCTGCTACTCCTGTGCCAGACGTAGTTCTTCATACAGCAGGAACTTGTCAGGACAGAAGTATGTCTAGATGCCTACAAGTCAAGCCCAGAGCATCTGCTTTTTTTTAATGTCAAACCCTGAATGTTTTAGCTCCTTTCTTTAGCATACATGGCCACATCCACATTTCCAATGCATGCAAGCAGGTTGCACTCTCACTTTGTACATTGCTCTGCAGTGGTGTCAGGACTGGCATTATTGATCGTTATGTTCAGGGCAGAGCTACTGTGCCTTAGTGTTGTGCACTGAGATGCTGTGCCTGGAAAAGACTGAAATGTAAGGGAAAAAAGGAATTGGCTGAACATTCCTCTAATCATTCACAAGCCTGCCTGGCAAAAACCCATTAACAACCTATAATCTAATAAAAACAGCGATTACTCTACATCTGTCTGTATGTAAAAGAGACAGCAAGATGATCTAAGATGCATTTTGTCTTACAAAAGATCTTACATTTTGTCTTTTGTCCTGAGAGATGCTGATCCTGTCTCTGCCTTGGTCCTGAAATAGTAAAGGCATAGTTGACGTTTCCAGGATCAGTCAGGTCCTCTTAAACCCCAGGAGGGGGTTGCTATTCTCATGCCTCTGCATCCTCTAATGAATTGCTTTGTTTTTATGAACATATTTCACAGGTGCCATCATGCTGGGTCTTAGCATGTGTCTGGGCATGCAGTGTAACAGCCACAGTGAAGTTTGGCAGTGGAACAGGATCCTTAGGACCAGGCATCCCTGAAAGAATGGGAACAAACCTCACACTGGGTGAGTGGGAATGTATTCAATCACTGTGAAACAAGCTGAATGTAACAAATTAAAATTGCTCCTTCGTTCGGATAGCATGGGCTGCCAGCTTTTCTCAGTATCTGCCTAACTATCAAGTCCTGCACCCAAAATCTGGCAGGCCAAGAGTTTTCCAGTTTCTTGATTTTCACCTCAGCCTTTACCTGTGCTTGTTGGAGTCATCACTGGTTTCTCTGGCTTCTTCCTTGTGTTCCCCTTTGACTTGAGAGGTGGATGCCATTTCCCAACCTACTGCCATAGACATCTGAGGAAAGCTGAGCTTCTCTCAGACAAGCATTATGAACAGCTTCCATTTCAATTAGATGCTGTATTAGAAGGTCCTTACCTCTTGCGTCAACTGCAGCATCTTCTCTCAAGTTATTTTGAAGGTCTCAGCACCCCTGAACTGTGCTCATGTTAAAACTTCGCACTTCAGAGTTTCATGCAGACCAATGTTCTTAAAACATTGTGTCAAAGGCATAAACCCATGATTTTTCCTACATCTTTTCCATGCATTTTCCTTCAGTGTAGTGCCTCATCTGTCTCCACATATGATCTGCTGTAGATTAACATTGGAATGGAAACTAGTGTAACATATTTTCTAACACAGAAAAAAGCAACTTAGTTACATATGATACTTGACATATCAATGTGCATATCATCCAGTGAAAATGTCAATAGTTGGGATGAGAAATTTCATCAGAGGGAATTAAATTAAAGTGAGCAAATGTAATTGCAGCTAATTTCCATTCTCTGGAAGAACATGTTATTGAGTTTTTGTAGGAGAAAAAAATAGCTTAAACTACAAACACTAACATAGCAGCAGATCATTGGATATGTATGTGTGTGTGTGTGACTATCCAAAACTGAACTTTTGAATGCAGCAGCAGAAACTTGTTACTTGCTAGATGTGATTGGGATGGTCTGCTTGCAAACTTGGATAAAACAAGAGCTGAAGAAAAGCAGTACAACTGGAATATTCCAGTTAATAAAGAGTCATGAGACAGAGTTACCAGGTAGGAGGCTGATCACATGCTGGACTTCTGCATGTGGGCCATTTAGTTAGGAAAACTGGTGACTTGGGGCTCTGGAGAGAAGAGCTGGCCCCAAAAACGAAGGGTCCTGTGCTGGTTTGAGCTGAAGTAGAGTTAACTTTCTTCACAGAGGCTAGTATGGGGCTATGTTTGGGATTTGTGCAGAACACAGGATTGATAATGCAGAGATGTTTTTGTTATTGCTGAGCAGAGCTTACACAGAGTCAAGGCCTTTGCTGCTTTCTGTGCTGCCACACTGGCAAGGAAGTTGGAGGTGCATGGGAGATTGGGAGGAGACACAGCTGGGACAGGTGACCCAAACTGACCAAAGGGATATTCCATACCATATGACATCATGCTCAGTATATAAGGTGGGAGGAAGAAGGAGGAAGGGGGGACATCTGGAGTGATGGCGTTTGTCTTCCCAAGGAACTGTTATGCGTGATGGGCCCTGCTCTCCTGGAGATGGCTAAACACCTCCTGTCTGTGGGAAGCAGTGAATGAATTCCTTGTTTTGCTTTGCTTGTGTGTGCAGCTTTTGCTTTCTCTATTAAACTGTCTTTATCTCAACCCATGAGCTTTTCTAGCTTTTACCCTTCTGATTCGCTCCCCCATCCCATGGGTGGGGGAGTGAGTGAGTGGCTGAGTGGTTCTTGGCTGCTGGCTGGGGTTAAACCACGACAGGTCCCTGTCAAGACATGATCTTAGAAAGAAGAACATTGGAGGGAAGATCCTGTAAGTGTGGGAAGATCTTGGAGATTAGGAAGATGTGTTGAGATAAGAGCTGAGGCATCCAGGGTCCCTGGCCGTTGATGCCCAAGGCCAGTAGTAGGAACCAATAGCACAGCAGGACCTCCTTGGCATTCTGCCCAAGCATCTCAGGGCAGCTATGACCTGCTTGCAGGAGGGACATGAAGAAAGCAGGGAAAGGAGTGCAGGAGATAATGACAGAGGGCAAGAGCTCAAAATATATAGGCTCTTAAATAAACCCTAGTACCCAGATCCACTGTGTGTTATTATTTACTATATCTCACTTCTGACAAAGCTGTAATTAAACCTTGAGCAGAGCAGAGAGGACTCCATAGATGAGTAATGCAAGGAGGTTTTTTTTTAAGCAGGCATCTGTGGAACAGAAAGGGAAGAATGTCTGACTGGACATTTTCTTTTATAAATAAATTTTGTTGGTTTTTCTTTTTTTGTTTTCAAATGGGAAACAGTTGGCTCAACAGCTGCCAGTTATTTGACTGCACAAGATTTGCAAAGTGGGATGAGCATATTTGGAATAAGTTTTTGCTACACTATTAAAAACTATGTTGGCAGGAGAAGAGACACTTGAAACTACTTTTTGAAAGTTTACAGATTTTGTTTTCTACATCTGAAAGTGTTCTTATCCCAAAAGAGTTCTGTCAGAATCTGAAGCAAATTGTACATAGAGAAAATAAAGGCAAGACAAAACCTGCTAATTCTGTGTCAAAGAAAATATTGGTGTGTGAAATGCGAATGTGAAATATGTTTCCTTCTGACAGGTGAGAGAAAGTGAGCTGCCCCCACAAGATGAGGCAGTCCTTCTTGTTTTCTGACCAGCTGTACAGTCAAAGTGTGTCTAGAGTTTGAAAAATATTATTATTCATTATTTTTCCATTGGGAAGACTTGGGAAGACCATGTAAGAAGATATTCCATGCCTCAGAAAACTCAGAAATGAGGAAAAGGAGGCAACTGGGGTAGCAAGCACAGCAAGCAGGAAGGATTCTGGCAATGACACAGTTGTGGCTGTCATGATGAATGGCACTTGCATTTTCTGGGTAAGCCTAAATGCTCCAGAATATTATTCCCAAGGTGGATTGATAGAGCTGTGCATACACTAATAGAAAGAGGCTGAGAAGAAGGCTTGAGCACCCACCCATGTTTAGGGCACAGCCTGGCATGGTACTAGCTTGTGATACTAGAGCTGTCTGCAAAAATATTTGGTGGCTTGTGTTGAGCATCTGAGATATGCTCATCCTGTGCTTCTTGGGAGGATCTCAAATAGAAGCTGCGAGACTAAGGAGAAAGAGAGTTGTAGACACAAGTACAAGGCCACCAACCCACCCAGCACACACCAGCTCTGCTGCCTGGACCTGGCAGGAGCCTCTGGGAAAGGTTTCACTACAACTTGCAATAAATAAACACAAAGAAGTTCTCCGAGCTTGTGCCAATATTTGTGTTGTGCTGGATTACAGCATCTGTTTGCACAAACTCCTGCCACCTCAGCAGCAGCAAGCACAGCATCACTGCTGCACCATGCCACCGATATTCTTCATCTCTGAAGGGTACTGAGGGGTCTCAGAGGGACATATTGGGGCAAGAGTGTAGGGAGGTTTATACAGCCTGTGTCAAACCTGAGTAATGCGTAACTCTTATTTACAGCATCCAGTTCAAACCCTCATTTTGCTGTAGTTGAGAAGGCAGACAGTGAAATAGTTCCTTTAAAGTTATTATCACCCTGTTAAACTATCTACTTGATGTTTCATAGAATCATAGAATCAACCAGATTGGAAGAGACCTCAAAGATCATCGAGTCCAACCCTACTGTTGTTACTAAACCATGGCACTAAGTGCCACATCCAGTCTCATCTTGAAAACCTCCAGGGATGCGGAATCCAGCACCTCCCTGGGCAGCCCATTCCAATGTCTGATTACTCTCTCCGTAAAAGATCTCTTCATAATATCTAACCTAAACTTCCCCTGGCAGAGCTTGAGTCTGTGCCCTCTTGTCCTCCTGCTGGTTGCCTGGGAGAAGAGACCAACCCCCACCTGACTACAAACTCCTTTCAGGTAGTTGTAGAGGGTGATAAGGACTCCCCTGAGCCTCCTACTCGTTTTCCTATTCTCCTCTTTAAGCCAGAGGGTTTGTGCTTGGAAGTGAGGAAAACTAGATCTGAGCACCAGAAAGCTCAGTTCAGCTTTTCCAGATTTTGAGGTGGCTCAAACTAATGATTTGTAAGTCAACCCAGAAATCTGCACTCTGGTTTTGCTGTTGATCAGAGGGGTTTGAAAGAAGAGTTCCCTAAAGAAAGATCTTGTTGCTGGCTTTATGTGCGACTTAGTTTTGTGATCCTGATTTTCAGCCTGGTGAGGTTCATCCATTCTCCACATGCTGGAAGCCCTGAGACGCCCTCAGAAAGCTCCAGTGCGATGAGCTGAGGAATTTTTCCATTTTGGTCAATAATTTCTCCTCTCTCCTCCTCCATCATTTCCCACGGCAAGGCTTATGCCAGACACAAACAGCACTGCTTCTCAAATAACTCAACCTCATAGAAGGAGGCGAGCTGTCATTTAATTTTTATCTTGCTCAAATAACTCATAGAATCTGAATGACTAATTTACCCTGTGCTTGGAGAAGGACAGGAAATATCAGGCAAGTGCAAATAAGCAGACAGATTTTGCAAAGTCAACCTTCATGCAGGCTAACTTTCTCCATTTAAATTGATGTCCTTCTCTCACTCCCTTCATCCAGCGTACCCAGAGTTTCTCTCCAGTCTTAAAACATTTGTTCACAGCTGTGCCAGAACAAGCCCTGTGTGTTGTGATTCACCTTAAAACAGTGTTTATATGCTACCAAGATGATGCACAGGCTCTGTACTTGCCTGTAACTGTACTGGTTACCCCAGTGCAGGGGAGCACTGGGGTGGCTGCCAAGCTCTCAGGGGCTTGGGAAATGCACATTGCTCACATGGGGGGGATCCAGCAAATCTTCTGCTACTCATAGATGCTTTAATAAGCTGGATAACTGGCTGATTAAAGCCTTGCCCAGCCCTGCTGGAGGCTGGGTTTGTTACTCTCCTTCAATGGTGCTTTGGCTGAAACAAAGCACCCCCTGCAGCTCCATGGGAAACCCCCAGCATGATCCACCCTGTGAAGGTGTCACGTCCTGAAATGTCAGCAGGGAAACGAACAGTGATTTTCCTGGCACTACAAAGATGGTTCTGCATGTACTGCCTCATATCACAGCAGGGCTGGGCAGATGATAGACAGGGCTGGTGGGAAAAGCTATTTTCTCCTGAAGCTCACAAGGCCAGAGAAAGCTCATGTCACTCCAGCCAGTTTGGTTGTGCCAGATAAAATTCAGCCCCTTGACTGTGGGCTTTGAATAGCCCTTAAAAGACTTTCATTTTCTTGGAAAGCTCTTAGGGCAGGGAATTTTCTCTCTCCCCTAAGCTGTCCAGTACCCACTGTGGAATAAATCTTCTCAGGCAGCAAATCATGGAGTATCCTTCCCATCAGGGCTGCTGTTGATCAGTTCATCCCCCAGCTTGTATTGATATTGGGGGTCGCCCTTACCCAGGTGCAGCACCTTGAACTTGGCATTGTTAAATCTCATGTGGTTCTCATGGATGCACTTTTCAAGCTTGTTCAGATACCTCTGGATGGCATCCTGTCCTTCAGGTGTGTCAAGTGTATCACTCAGCTTGGAGGGTGCACTTGATCCCACTGACTGTCATTGATGAAGACATTAAGCAGTCTGGTTCCAATACGGACGCCTGCAGGAAACCACTTGTCATCAATTTCCATCTGGAAATTGTGGTGTTGGCCACAACCTTCTGGATGTGACCATGCAAAGTAACAAAGTAAGGATTTTGATCTAAGTAAAGACTCTCTTTCTGGAGGCTGCCCCCATGCCCAATGGCTGGTGACTGGGGCCAGCCTTCAAGTGGACAAGCCCTCCTGTGCCTCTGAGGATGCTGTGGGTGAAAGGTGATGGGACAGAATACCTGTTATAGACACAGATGTTCATCCTTTACAGGGAGACTCTGACTGTGGGAGATACTTGCACATGTTTTAATTATAGCTCATAGTATCTCCCACTGACAAGTCACATTGTTTGTGACCAGCACAACGGGGGCAATTCCCATTCAGGTTCTAGTTCTGCTTTATCACTCAAAAGGGTAAATTTGTTTTATTAATATAGAACCAAAATATGCTTCATATTTACACATGTAGGTGCAGTTCCCTCAAGGTTTAAAACCATGCTAAAATGGTAGAGGAATTGGTGCCTGAAGTGACAGCTATGTTAGAGTGAAAACTGTGACTACGAAGATTGCTGAAGTGGGGCTGAGTTTGAGCATGCTCTACCTGCTCCGTAAGAATAGCAATGGATGCTCCTTCCCAGAAAGACTGCAAGTAAATTAATGACAGCTGATTTTTCCCTTATGACAGGTCTTCCCTCAGCAAAGCAAAATGAATTGGAAACAAAATCCCACCACAACATCCACCCTGCCCCTGTGCTGTGTGGTTGAACATGATTATTTTCAACAGAACTGACTCCTTAGTCAGAAATAGAGAGCACAGTGCAGTGTCTGTGTGCTTCGTGAGATGGACAGAGACAGAAACAGACTAGAAAAAGGCAAACATCACTCCCATCTTCAGGAAAGGCAGGGAGGAGGTTGCAGATTGGTCAGCCATCCTGCAGCCTCTAGGAAAATCACGGCGCAAATTCTCCTGGAAGCATCTGAAGGAAAAGTAGGTGATGAGGATCTAGCCCCACTGGGCTTGCTAAAAGCAAGTTGTGTCTGACCAAACTGCAAAGCCCAAAGCTGGAAGGGAAGTATCCTGTATCAGAGTGAAGACTGGGGGGCCACTGGCTGGAAAGCAGCTTTGCAGAGGAGGACCTGAGGAACCTGGAGACATGAGCCAGCAGTGTACCTTTGAAGCAAAGAAGTCAAATGGCATCCTGGGCTACATTAGGCAATCCCTTGCCAGCAGGTTGAGGGAGGTGATCCTTCTCCTCTACTCAGCCCTGGTGTGACACATCTGGAGTACTGGATCCAGTTATCCAGTTAAGTATGAGACATATCTCTCTTATACTCTCCTCAGTTTGAGATGTGGAAACATATATGTGAGTCTAGAAGGAGCTACCAAGCTGGTGGGGGACTGCAGAACATGGCTATGAGGAGAGGCTGGGGGAGCTGGGCTTGTTCAGCCATCAGAAGAGAAGCTTCAGGGGGAACCTAACTGCATCGCTAGGTACCTGGGGATTACAGAGAAGATGGAGCAGGACTTTTCTTGAAGATGAACAGACAGGCAATGGAGACAAGTAGCAAAACAGGTGATTTCTCTTGCATATGGAGAAAAGCTTCTGAAAGAGGATAAAAATGAGAACAGAGGTTCAGAGAGGCTGTGGCATCTTCGTCCTTGGGAGGGTTCAAGACTCATCTGGGCAACTTGCTGTAACTTTGAAGTGGACCTTACTTTGAGCAGGTAATAGTGAACAAAGAGTTCTTCCAGCAAAGAGGAAAAATGTTTCAAGATTTTACCAGGAAGATATTATAGTGAATGGTTCCTCTAGTTCATTGATTGGAGTGTTAATTATTTCACTGGTAATATTGTCTGTCTCCATCTTCTCAGCATTGCAGGAATTGTTAGGGGTTTGTTGTGATTCACTTGGCAAATGATCCCAATGGAGTATAATACTGTGACTATGCTACATGGAGCTGTCAATCCTGCTTAGTTTTTAAGTCAAATCCCATTTCTTGAAGAACATGTTCCTTTATTTACTCTTCTTTCCCAACCCAAGTGAGGTGACACAGGCTCCTATAGAGTTTTACATGGTGTCTTCCCTAATGGACAAAAAACAAGAAACACAATAGGAAGGGCCATTTCTGCTTTGCATTTGGCTTGATCTCTGGTTTCCTCAGCAGTTAGGATAACTTATTTGTGAAGGAAAGATACATGCACCCAGTCCAGTGACTTCACACGCATTTGACACAACAATGTTGCCATATTTGCCCTTGCTTTCAGAGAGCGACTTTGAAAACAGACTGAAAATATGGATCTAGCTCTGGTACAGCTTGAAAAATCCCATATCACAGGGACATTTCGTACTGATGTCAAGTCTGCTTAGCATCAACACTGGGGTGTGAATGCAGCCACAAAGCCTGTCATCGTGCACCAGGGATGTGTACCCACAGTGTGATGGAGAGCCAGGGAGCGACCCTCCTTCACTGCCGCCGCAGAAACACTTCTGCACTGCTGGGGCTTGTTGCCAGCATGCTCTCAGCTGTCACCGCCCTGCCTCCTGCCCTCATCTCCAAAATTAAATTGACAAATCACCAAAACTAAACATGTGCAGCCTGACTTGGAAAATGGAAATAATTAAGTGTCTGGATGAAGTAGTGCATTAACTCTATGATGTTCAGGGGTGTCTGTCTTTAACTCCAGCTGCTGCAGGCGAGAATATCCTGGGGACATTCATGCTGAGTGTGGTGGTGCCAGGCTCTATTCCATAGGGCTGAACAGCAGCTTGAGCAGGGCTGGACTCTGGACCATCAATTAACCCAATACATTCTTTTATTCAAGCAACAGCTGAACACAGTCTCAGTTTCTTATTGCACCCTGACCAAAGCAGAAGGGACAGTCAACTTTGAAGAAGGACAAATTTCCCAAAGCTGAAAATAGTTATGAGAAAAAT
>NW_008674400.1:105163-122007 GCF_000695815.1 Acanthisitta chloris
TGTATTTGGAAGTTAAGGCCACATGACTATGTGTCCTAAAACCTTTATGCCATGAACACATTGTTAACCTATAGATGTAGGTTTAAAAAGCCATGTGGTGTAGAAAGGAGGAGAAAGAAGAGAAACAAGGAAGGATGAAAGTCGATCTATCTGATTTAGACACCTGGCTGTAGGCAAATAACAGTAAAGGGTCCCTTGGGAAACCCTTGAGTCAAGGTATTTCTTATTGCTGATTGGGGGAGACACATAGGCACCTTCTTCAGCAAGGCTTGTTAGTCACTGCCAGCTAGGGACCCCAGCTGGGCACCCAACTCTCTCTCACAAATGGAAAAGCAGTCAGTGGTTAAGTGGGAGGTTATAGAAGTGAAGATATAAGCAGTGAGGATAACAACAAGAGAAGCAAAAAGAACCAGTGAAGAAAGAGAATTCCCTCCTGAGGTCCCCTTCCACCTGAGTGGTCCTGCCATCCATCTTAAATTTAAAAATGCTTTGGGAACTACCTCAATGCAGTGCTACACAACTGGAACACAAGATCAATAATAACTCAGACAGGATGCACATGGTTAATAAACACTTCTGGTCTGCATTTACATGATATTTAGTATCATGCAGTGATAAGGAGTTATTTTTCTCTCCAGCAGTAACTGAAAGGGATATTAAACAGTAACTGCTAAATAATTAAAATCAGTGGTCAATATAGCTTATATCCAAAAGATTGTCTGAGGTGCACTGGCACTGGGAGAGCAGAGGTTATTCTTTAATAAATCTTGGACACTAAGGCAGGTTTCAGCATACTGTCAGAAGGATAAGGCTCTTGTGGTTTTTAAAAGGGGGAGATAAACAGCCAGATGAAGACAGCTTTGCTAACACCACATACACCTTGCACAAAATGATGAAATACCCACCTCCTCCTTGCAGTCTCCAAGCACACAGTAAGGAATACAGAAACACCAGGGAAACTCACATAGGCAAAATCATTTCTGCCCAACATCATCATCCCTATTAATCGCCCAGAAGCTGTCCCATTGTTTAGCAAAACAAGGGTATAAGAAACAACGACAGTTCTCAGGATTTGTAATGGATCCAAGGAGATTCATAACTATTTCAAATCTCTTCTTGTAGGATACCACTTTAAGCAAAGGCCATCACACAATATGACCACAGTAATCTTGATTTCACCTGTGTTTGTTAATATGCACTAGCCTGTGCTGGTAGTGCCGTATTAAGTAAAGTGGCTGAAGCTTAGTATTTTGGGGAGTGTTCTTTCCTGGATGACCCTAGTACTAGCTTCTTTACAAACACTTGTTGCATCTGTCGTTTCTTAAAAGCTTGTGCATTTTCCATGTGTTTGTATATTTGAATCTTATTTTGTGCTTTTGAATCCCTTTCTAGAGAGTAAATGTACTGTTTAGTCCAAACATTTCCACATTCTTGACAGAGACATTTTAATAGTGATTTGAACAATTTCCTCAAGAGAAAGAGCAGAGGTGAGACTGTTTTATGTTAAAGCTTTCAAACACAGTTGTTTAGCTTCTTTTAAGTGTCAGAAATTTATTCTCTAAATAAAAGAGAGCTACAAAACCCTAACAGGGACTAGAAAACTACTTAAGTGTACTGTTTAAGTTTCACCTGTTTCCATTACGTGTATGGTAAGGAATCCAGTAGCTGTGGCTTGTGTCTTGGGGTGCCATGTACTGGTATGCCCTGGGCACAAAGGCTTCAGATTGCAGAGGAGTTACCATGACGTTCTCTAGAGAGAAGGATGACATGTCTTGTAAATGACATGTACTTACAGACCACAAGTGTGCATTTCAGATATCCTCAGCAGACAGCCTGATAGCAGGCTGCTCTCAAAATAAAAAGCAGAAAGTGCCTTTAAAGAGTATGTATTTGGGTCTGGCTGACCTCTGTGCAGAAGCTACTGTCACTGCCTGCGCTGTGCTCTCTTTTCCAGGGCAGCAGATGGATGCTGCAGCTTTCTCACAGGTTAGGGTAACTCCTAGTTGTTGTTCAATGTCCTCCAGTTTGGAATGGGCCCTCAGATGTTGCTTCATGAGCTGGAGCAGGGAAGAAAGAGCTTATGATGGGGACCTTGCCAATACACTACTTAGCCTCATGGCTGGGAGCAGATCACAAAACCACTTCAGGCACTATTCAGTCCTAAAAGTTGTAAGACTCAGGAATGCTCCGGGGAGGGAGAGAGACAGGACAGACCTTCCCGAAAACCTGAAAAAGGTGTTCAGAGACCTGCTGGGACACCCTCAGGAATGGTTCCCACTCTGGCTGCTCCACCAGTATCAAATAGGGGTAGGGATGACTTCTATAGAGGAAGTCTAAAGTGATTAAACACCTAATTTTGGGCATCCAAATGAAGTGCTTAAATGTAGGTGAGATGACTGAGCAAGGGAAAACTTCTTGCAAAATGCAGGGAGTTATCTATCTTTCGCTGCGTAAAGAATATTTTCCTGTACTTCAGCTGAGGGCCGTAGTACTGAGCTGGGCTGTCTATAGGTCTTTGCTGGTCTCCAGATTGAAAGGCTCTTTCAGAGTCTTGAGTTCCAGCTCATTTTGCACAGTACATTTACTTAGGAGCAGATTCTCATGCTTTTATTCTTAATAAGAAATGTTATCCTTCACATGTGGCCCCATGGAGCTACCTGAAATAATTTTTGTTGACATCAGCCTCAGTAGGTATATTACTTCTCCATGTGGAAACTGTAGTGAAATAAAAAGATGTTCATATCTTCTGACTCAGAGCCACACATCAGCCTTGGAAGCTCCATGTACCATTTGATTTTGCATTTCTTTATTATCAGTGAGTCTTCCCTGGCTTAGGGTAAAAGTTACCAATTCTGATTCCTGCACCCTCTTCACTTCTTCTGGGCCCTGTGGGCTGGAGGCACACAAGTCCTGGGAAGGGTCTGCTGGCTGTGTGTTCACTATAGCACCATCTGCCTCATATAGACCAAAACCTCTTGACTTCTGCAGCATTTTACAAGCTCATTCTCCCCAAGTCCTGCCCTTTGGATGCAAGAATGGGGGGACATGACAGACTCTAATTTTACTTTAAAAAATGTTTTTTCCCTTTCAATCTGTCAGTGTTGTGATGATAGGTTATTTTAAAAACACAGTTCTAGCAAACAGTAAATTTGCCAGGAAGTATGACCCCACATCATCCTGTAATTAAGAATCAAGTTAATCCACTAGAGGATTACACTTGGAAAAATATTTTTCTGGTTAGGACTTCTGTAATCAGAGGGCCAGATGCCACCATGCCTCCTGCATCCCAGGGCTCATTGCATTCCTCCAAAACATGCAAAGTCTATATTTAGTGACCCCCTGCAGCCTGAGAGATTTGAACCCTGCCCATAGGCAGCTGACTGTGAAGTGTAAGGTAGGGAGCATTCAGAGGCAACCTGTAGTCATGTGTTCTCTCTTGGTGTGAACCATACTTGATCAGTGCTGGGAGCAGAAGGTCAAAAGACCAGCTCTCCAAGTGTTCTGCTCTGGCATGGAGCCACTCAGGAGCTCCAAGGATGGATAGTGGGATGGAGTTCTTCACCCACGTGGGCATCCTGTGGCCGTGAGTCCTTGTGAGGAGTGGAAGCCTTTCGTTTCAAGATGTATTCACAGTCTGAATTCCTGTGAGGGGCTGCCACAATTGGCAAGATGTTTGCCTCTCTGAACATGCTATTTGCAGAGACCAACCTTGCCTCTGCCAGCCAGCTGTATAGTAGAGGGGTTCCAGGGTTACCTTGCTGCAACAAGAGCATTGCTCTTGAGTATTCACTCATCACCCCAGGCAGGAGAGGCAGAGATAGCAGAAGATGCATCCCTAACCAAGGCAGAAAGGGCCATGCAAGCACAAGCAGTGAGGAGTAGAGGAACAGCAGTGGTGGCCCCTCAAACCCTCAGTGCATGACAAGTGATGGACAGTGGGAATCTCACTGCTGGTTTTGGCTTTAGTTTTCTCCTACTTACACATGTGTCAGGGCTGCTTTATTTAATTCTCGATGGCAGCTTGGGGTCAGGCAGCAGCTCTGGCTCAGGGTGGGCTTGTGACGGTCTGTTTGGTACCTCCTGTACCTTACTTCTCTGCTTCCTCAGCACTGCCCCATGCAGCTGAACTGCCTGCAGAAAGCTGTACCAGGGACACAGGACAGCCCCCGAGCAGCTGCCACATGGTGTCCTGCTCACCTGGGGTGCATGGGGAGAGCTGCAAAGCTGCACTTCATTAGCACTCTTCTCAGAGAAAAATTTCTCTTCATTCACTCTGCAAGGTTTAATGGGTAAAGCAATGACACCTGTGTGAAAAATAGCTGCTGGGATTACAGCAAGGTGAGCACAGCTGGCTGCAGTGAGTCACTTCTCACACCTGTATGACACTGCTGATTTTAATGGAGAGACTTCAGATTTATAGTCATGTTGGTGGAACAAGAATGAGAGCTAATATGTCTTTATTTCTTCCCTGGGTGTAATCAGAGCTAGCCACTGTATTCTGTGCAGCAAAACCTCTGGCTGAGATGATCCACAGCTTGGCACTGGTGATGACCAGCGGTATCAGTTGATGTAACTTCTTCTATGGAAACTGATTGTTCCTCCTCAATTCCCTACCCTGTTCCAAAAATACTCAAGAAAATATAAAACTTCAGCTGCTTGAATGGCAGAAAAACCTACAAGCCAAAAAACCCAAACCAAAACAAAAAACCCCCATCTCTTCCGAGAGCTTTGGCACACACACAGCTACCACCACTGAAAGAGTGGGCTTTAAAGCAAACACCTCAAGCAAAACCCTCTCACAGAACAGACCTAAGCAAGTGGCATCAGCCCTAAGGAACCTGCCCAAAAGAAACAAAGCTCTAGCTCTAATAACCACTTAAACTTTACATAAGCCATTTTAAAAACCTGCCCTTTCCTTTTTTTTATGACCATGACTGGCTAAAATACTCACTGATATAATAATTACTGAAAGATGGCCTATTACATTTTTATCTAATATAAATTGACCCACAGAAACAGGCTGGAGGTGATGAAGTCACCCCTAGCTGGCCACAAACACATCCCCCATGTTGAAGAAAGGACAGTTTGGGGACCCAGCAAAATCCTTCACCTGAAGGAGTGAGCAGAGAGGCCACACACTTTTTATGTGTTGGGTAAACATAAGCTGCTTTGAGTGAAAACAAACATCAGAGTAGGTGTGTTCTCACCAGAAAACAGCCAAGGAAGGAGCCAAGGAATGGGGCCGTTTTGGTTACGATTTTTTGGTTTATTGAATCAAACAAGGTCCTACTACAGGCTTGCTTTGTTCCCACAGTGCCCTCATCATGTGCATGTCATTAAAACTTACTAAGCAAAGATAAAGCCTAGTGGCAAGGAGCCTTTATAGAATGTGTTTCATGTAACCATATCCCTGGGAATGCCTCTCTGTTTAGATCAAAGTCCTGTCTTGACTTGCCAAGGTGAATAATGAGGGGCAGGGAAGTATTTTTAACTCAGCGGCTGGAGCTGTGGGTGCATCCCAGAAGGGACACATGGAGTAGCAGTGGCACCAGTCTATAAAAGGGATGAGAGAAACAGCCTGGCCTTGAGCTCATGGGGCTGGGGGCAGTGACCTGGCTCTGCAGGGTCTCCTCAGCCCACTTCCCAGACAGGGACACTGCTGCAGGGAATGGGAAGAGGATGATCCTTTTTAGATGGGAGCTGAATGAAAGACCAAAGTCAGAGGGCACTGGAGAGGTGACATACATTGTGTATCCTGGGAGAAGTGGTGGCACAGGGTCCCAGCTCCAACCACTGGTTGGGAATCAACCACCCATGCAGCTGGTAGCCAGCAGTGATCTACTCCTGACATTGGATAAAGAGGTACCTAAAACCAAACTTCCAATTTCATATTTAAACCTCTGAACATGTGACCCAGAAAAGTTATTTGGAGCTGCCTGCTGCTCAGCACCACAGAAAACCAATTTAAGTGCTGTTAGCAAGAATTATGAAATTAGTGTGAATTTAAGGGTCTAAATTGTTGCCACTCAAGTTATGAAAATCTAAATTTTCTGGTCTAATCCATCATAGAGACTTCTCCTTTTCAGCCTTTGCCAGATTTCTATCCTGATGTGGCTACATCTGAGCAGTGTCATGTATTTCATTTGAATTTGTGAGACAATTTGTGGCTGGGGACTAAATGTTGCTTCCTATCAATATGAAACTGAAATGTTAGGAGCATTTTTAAAAACAAATATGAATAGGAAAAGAGAACATGAGGAATAGGGGAGAGAGTGGAGATATGGCAACTTTAACAAAGCAAAAATGGAAATATATATATATTGCACTGTGCTTACTATTAATTGGACAAATCAAATGAAATGCAGACTCACTTTCCAATGAGCCCACTGTGTGAGTTTAAGAGTGCTTACAACTACATGCATTTCTCATCCCCTGACATCCTGGAGTTTTGGGGATTGGTTGATTTACAGCCACTGACTCATGTAAATTTTCTTGCATGGGTCTTATTTCAGTTATACGGGCAGCACTAAATTCAGTCTAGTCATAAATCATATGCTGGTAACTCAGTTACAAGTGACGATGCTTCGTCAGCACTGTCTATATCCCCTCCCCATCAGGGTCAGCATGGTCCACACACACCCCCACACCTCCAGCCCTGCCTGCACTCTTCACCCCTGCACATATGGAAAAGCAAGGGTCCTGAGGAGGGACCCCGGGGCCTGATGGAGCAGGGAGGACACAGCTGTGCTCACAATGGAGCTATGTTTTCATAAAGAAATGTTTGATTACAATATCGTTCTCACTTAGCTGAGAAATGAAGATCCTTAGATGAGAGCGATATCCTGAGCATGGTTCTACAGCTGCCTCCACTGAAGCAGGAGACAGCAATTTTATTCCAAGGGATCTGGTAGTGATATACATTGTAAAAAGAGATTAAGTGAATTAAAAACTATTCTGCCTTTAGGAAAAGCACCAACACCTTCCTTACCATACAAACACCACTCATCTCCCCTTGCAACCGATTCTTCCAATGCCCTGTCAGAACAACCCCTTTCTGAAATGACAGAGCAAATGACTATGGCCAAAAGAGGGATTCTAGGCAGACAGTATATCCTGGAGATATGTGAAGGACTCCATGAGGTCTGCCCACCTTTCATGCTTAATTTCACGTGAAAGACACTCAGCTGTGACAGTGGTGGGGGAACAGTGGGAATCAGTGATGTGTTCAAGCAGCTTTGCATGAAACAGTGATGTAAAATGTGCCTACGCTTCAGGGGCTCCATCAGATGCCCAGTCTCTGATGAAGGTATCTCATCCATCCTTAGCAATCCGAAATACACATCTCATGCCTCTTGCCCTGCTGTATTGGCTGTGGTGCTGCAGATCCCAACACATCCCACCTGACTGAGGCAAAGAGGAGTTTGCTCTGGGGAGATGCTTTGCTCCCTCCAGCACTAGATGGTTAGCTTGAAAACTTATATTTAAATTCATTATCTTAACATTAATGAATTAATTGTCCTAAAGTTGACTTCACTAAAGAGGCAGCTAACTTTCTGTCTGTTCGCATTAGATGAGACAAATCTCCCTTGTTGTGTTTAGCTAAGATAAGGATACTGCAAGCCCTAAAGAGTTAATATAAACAGTAAGCTGAGAATGAGGGGTTCCAAGACAACAACCACTGCAAAACTTTTAAGCATGGTCACACAAAGGTACTGAGCCATAAATAGAGTGTCAGGCTTTCCCACTTGAGGTTGGTTTGGGCTAGAAAATTGTTAAGGGATAATCTTTCTTTCTGACTTTAAAGAAAGGGGGAAGACCAACACACAACAAATTTCTTCTCTTTGATGAGACTGGAGATTACATTCCTTTTAACTTCATATTTTATGATATACTGTCACAGCAAAGGGGTGATGAATCTTCTGTGTACAAACTATTTCCAGCTGTTGATAAAACCACGATGACCAGCTGCTTGCCCTGGCCAAATGCTGTACGCAGCCTCTGCAGCCAGATTTAGAAGAAAGGAGCTGCTGCTTTTGTCCAGCTCAGGAGTCCTCTTTTACTGATGGGCTTGGCAGGGGCACATAAAGAACTAACTGAGTTTAATGTAACCCACCACTTTCCTTAACATGAGTTGGGGTTCACCTGATTTTAAAGTCTTAATAGTTCATATATTTCTTTGAACATTCTTCATATATTTCTTTGAACATTCTTCCTTGATATTTTTCTTTGAAGTTTCATGAGCACACCCAAAGTTAACATCTGCATCCCTTGCCCCTCACGGCTACTACTTCCCAGGGTCACAGAGGAGATGTGTTTTGCAGTTGCTCGTTTAATGCAACTGATGGAGAAGAAGGAGCAAGATGACCTTTTTCATTTTTGGGAATGCTGGTTGACAGTGGCTCAATATGAACCAACAGTGTGCACAGGTGGCCAAGAAGGCAAACGACTAGGGCAGTGATCATCCCCCTGTACTCAGCATTGGTGAGGTCACACCTTGAGTACTGTGTTCAGTTTTGGGCCTCTCATTTTAAAAAGGACATTGAGCTGCTGGAGTGAGTCCAGTGAAGGGCAATGAGGCTCATAAATGGTCTAGAACATGAGTATGAGGAACAGTTGAGGGAATTTGGTTTGTTCAGACTTGAGAAGAGGCTCAGGGGCAACCTCATTGCTCTCTACAACTACCTGAAAGGAGGTTGTAGAGAGATGGGAGATGGTCTCTTCTGCTGTGCCTGCAGTGAGACAACTAGAAGGAACAGTTATAAACTGAGATGGGAGATTCAGATTAGATGTTAGAAAAAATCTTTCTCAAGTTCAGGGTAGTCAGGCACCGGAATAGATTGCTCAGGGAGGTGGTGCAGTCACCATCCCTGGAAGTGTTTAAGAGGTGTCTGGATCTGGTGCTGGAGGATATGGTTTAGGGTTTAGGGGTTACAATAGAGTGGCAGGTTAATGGTTGGACTTGATTATCTTAGATGTCTCCTCCAACCTTGATGATTCTATGATTGCCCTCCCCTATTGCAAAGGGCTTTAGATGTTAGAAAAAATCTTTCTCAAGTTCAGGGTAGTCAGGCACCGGAATAGATTGCTCAGGGAGGTGGTGCAGTCACCATCCCTGGAAGTGTTTAAGAGGTGTCTGGATCTGGTGCTGGAGGATATGGTTTAGGGTTTAGGGGTTACAATAGAGTGGCAGGTTAATGGTTGGACTTGATTTGATTATCTGTCTCCTCCAACCTTGATGATTCTATGATTGCCCTCCCCTATTGCAAAGGGCTTTGTGAAGGAGCTGTGATGAGCAAGACAGCAGTGACACCACTGTGGACAACGAGTGGTGCTTATTGGCTGTTTCTCCAGGGACTAGAGAGAAACAGTGTATTGCTGACTCCCTACCAAAACTTACATCTCTGTTTGCTCTCAGACAGGGCAGCCCCGTGAAACGCCATGATCGTTTTCCCCTCCCCTATTGCAAAGGGCTTTGTGAAGGAGCTGTGATGAGCAAGACAGCAGTGACACCACTGTGGACAACGAGTGGTGCTTATTGGCTGTTTCTCCAGGGACTAGAGAGAAACAGTGTATTGCTGACTCCCTACCAAAACTTACATCTCTGTTTGCTCTCAGACAGGGCAGCCCCGTGAAACGCCATGATCGTTTTCCTTGGAAGAAGCTTCTCAGGCTGAAAGGGCATCCATGTCCACAGGGGAAAGGGTGAGAAGTCCTAATACCCTGGAAAGCATTGAGGGCAGTTTGGGCCAGTTCCTAATGGTACAGGCAGTGAGCAGTGGAGTACGCTGCCTGGGGCAGCACTGGATTGTACATTACTGGAAACAAGTAATTAACAGGTCAGAGGAATATGTTGGAAGCAGTGGTTGCTCTCCTGGAGAAAGTGGGATGAACCAGCAGGAGAGAGAATCCACAAATACCTAGAAAATTTATCTCTATAAAATACCTCATGTGGTCCAGAAAACAATGTTACTAGGATCACTAATAACATCTTTCTTCTTCACTAAGGCCATTGGTGCTGTGGGTAATAAATATGTCTGTCTTAGTGTTTGATTTTTTTAAGAATTGCAGAACTGGAAAGATGATATGAGATGAAAGGTGCTGAAGTGTCTTCAGTTTAACTCTTCCCCTAAATTGCACCAGAACACGTTTATGTTGTTAGCAGGGAAAAAAAAGCACCAAATTATTTATTGTTCTTTGCATCTCTCTGCCAACAGTAACACCATGTTTCTTCTCAGCCCTTTTGGAGTGATACTCTCTTTACTCCTTGTTCTGAAGTTCTACTGGTTACAGCTGTTTTTCCAGGATGTACAGGATTCACAGATGTCTACATGCAGGTCACATGCATTTCAATGATTCAAGGTTCATGTCCAAAGGAATAACTGCTGGAGATGTTTATTTTAAAGTAATACAAGGCTGAAATTCCGCAAAATATATCAGGAGCTTGAGCAAGGCTAACACATAGTACAGCCACAATTCCTCCCATCACTTGGAAATCAAAGCAGGCTGTATGTTGATATTTCATCACTAATTTTTAAAGTATATTTAAACAGCAATTATATTTTCAAAACACCTTTTTCTTGCAGTTTTTTAACCTGTACATGTGTGTTGGTTGTCTCCTGACCTCCCTGTGGTGGACTTGACATCTCCATTGTTGAGTGATGGAGATCTTTTTCTTCTCTGTTTTGATAAATGCTTTCAGACAGGGGAAATCTGAAGTCACTGTATCAGAAATGCATCCCCTGGGTCTCTTATAAGGAACAGTGGCAGAGAGGGGAGTCCAAAGTGCATCTAAGTGATTGCTGCCTGCTGAAATTTATTCAGAGTTCTTTGCTCTGGAGACAAGGTTCAACATGTCATGAGAACAAGATGTTCGGTTCTTACTGAGCTTTTGTCCAGTTCAGTAAAATATAGAAACTCTGTCATGCTGTATATAACCTTATCTAGCCAACCTGCCAAGGCATGTATGCTGTGCTTGTTACGCCCTGGTATTAGAGTGCTTCAGCTGAGAAAATCATTGCCAGGAGAGCATCAGACTGCAGGGCAGGATATACTGGAAGAGATAGTATCTTTTACTAGACCTACAGACAGAAATGATGAAAAGAAATGTGGTCAGACCACCCCTTCCTGGGGGCTGAAAAGCGGCTGAGGTCATCCGATCACTTATCTGGTGGCATCCTCTGCTCTCCCAGATATTCTTTTCTAACTGTCTGGCAGATTAATATAGTCAGATTAGACTCCAAACAGTTGCTCTTGATCTGTGTTGGATTCTTTTGCTGTGCTAGTCCTAAAGAAAGCTCTGGTTTCCTCAAAGCTTGCTTTCTCTAACTGTGCTCAACCATGTAAAGATGATACTAGCTTTCCCTTCATTTGCCTCAATAGGGAAAGCCACTTCAGGCAGGACAGAGCATAGAGATCAATGGGAAATTAAAGTCAGAATATACAGCTATTCACTGGCTTGACCTGTCACTGCAATTTTGCCCCATGGCTCTACTTGCAGAGCTCTTGACCTTGCAGATAGTAGCAGGCAGCTTTTTACAGCCTGGCAGAGGATAACCTGACTGGCAAGTAAATTCAGGGTTTACAGGGGCACCTGATGCAAGCCCATGCAGGGTCTCCCTGGGTTCATCAAGTCCAACTGTACTGCATTACTAGACCATGGCATTAAGTGCCACATCCAGTCTCGTCTTGAAAACCTCCAGGGATGGTGAATCCACCACCTCCCTGGGCAACCTATTCCAATGCCTCATCACGCTCTCTGTAAAATATTTCTTCCTAATATCCAACCTAAACCTCCCCTGGCAGAGCTTGAGTCTCTGCCCTCTTGTCCTACTGCTGGTTGCCTGGGAGAAGAGACCAACCCCCACCTGACTACAACCTCCTTTCAGGGAGTTGTAGAGGGTGATAAGGTCTCCCCTGAGCCTCCTCTTCTCCAGGCTGAACAACCCCAGCTCCCTCAGCCTCTCCTCATAGCACTTGTGCTCGTGTCCCTTCACCAGCCTTGTTGCTCTTCTCTGCACCCACTCCAGCACCTCAATATCCTTCCGGATCTGAGGGGCCCAGAACTGCACATAGTACTCGAGGTATGGCCACACCAGTGCCTAGTACAGGCAGAATCACCTCTTTTGACCTGCTGGCCACACTCCTTTTGATGCAGCCCAGGATTCATTTGGCTTTCTGGGCTGCTAGCGCACACTGATGGCTCACGGTGAGCTTCTCATCCACTGTCACTCCAAAGTCTTACTCCTCACTGCTGGATTCAATTACTTCACCCCCCCACCTGTAGGTGTGCCCGGGATTGCCATGGCCCAGACGCAGGACCTTGCACTTCGTTTTGTTAAACTTCATAAGGTTTGCATTAGCCCACCTTTCAAGCTTGTCAAGGTCCCTCTAGATGGCACATCCCTTCCCTCCAGCATGTTGACTGCCCCACACAGCTTGGTGAACTGCCTGAGGGGGCACTCACTCCCGAGGGTGCACTCAATCCCACTGTCCATGTCACTGACAAAGATATTTCTTAGACTTTATCTGCACAGTTTTTCTTACTGGTTCAGACATGGATGAGCTATTAGGAGATAAGCAGGAGCTTTGATTTTGATACAGCTGTAGTCATGTAAATGTAATAATAAAACACAGCAGTATAGTGCAGTGCACTTACAGTACTATGCTAAGTAGATGTGACTTTATAGGAGATGCCACTTTCAGCCACAGCTAGTCTCAGCCAGCACAGTTATATAGGGAAATCTAACCCCAGACTGGTGGAGCTGAGGTAGTAATGACAATTCACACACAGTCTGTGCAGGCAGGGTGTGCTTTCACAAAGATAGATATTGCATCCATTGCAGTGTTTGGGAAGCTTCAGCATGGCACAGATGCTTCTGAGCAGCAAAAATTACTAGAAGCACTCTGTTTCCTATGTAAGTGCACGTGAAATATCATACATGTCTATGTCTGATGACAATACCTTTATTTGGTGTAGTGGGTATTGCATGCTTTGCTGGTTCCTGTTATTATTCCCTTAGACGTGTAAGTTCTGTTAATCAGTGCTTTAGGCCAGAAAAAAATATTCTTGGTTTTGTATTTCTTTATCCAACTTATCTATTTCCTTGAGCATCTGTTTCCCAAATGTATGCCTCTCTTTCTGCACTGGAAACTAGCTCAAAACTAGGAAGTAGGTTTGAAAGATTGCACCCAGGACTCAGGGAAAAAAACTAGAGTAGAGGCTTGAAGGTGTGGATGCCTCTAACCAGAACAGTGTTTAGAGGAGATGGGTTCCCTCTTGCACATGGGCTTTGTAACCTTAGCAGAATGCTTTGCCTCCCTTTCCCATCTTTACATTAGACGTTGCTGGGTGGGTCTTAACATCAAACGTGCATTGCCCAGATACTGCAAGACTTCATTTATCATTGCTGGCAAAGTACTTGGAGCAGCAAATGCTCCAGGCATGCATAGACATACCTTGATGTCAGACGATGTTTTTGGCAGAGAACATAAACTGCGCCACTCTTGGTACAACCCCTAGTGCACATTATGTCCTCCTGCTTCCCCTTCCACGTTGTTGCAGCCAGGCATGCCAAGACTCTCTGCAATTCTTTATGGACAGCCAAAAAAAAATATTATTGTGCACTACAAAATGAAACTGGCATTTTAAATCTAAAATACATGACATCAGCATTACATGTGGAACCAGTACCATCAAATCACATTCCACCTCATAAATATTCAGGCTGGTGGGGCAAAAGAAATGAGTGGTGAACTGCTGGCCAAAAATGTTCCCTGAGGTTTACTGCTTCATAAAAGTCTTTTAAGCAATACGAGGACTGTACATATATATATTTCGGATAACCCATGAGGAGCTTGCAGATTTCTGTAGGAGGCTGTAAGAGGAGGTCTTTTTTGCATCAGAGCTTTGGGTAAGTGTGCATCCAGCACAATGGCCATAGGAAGGTACAAAGGCTAAGTACCCTTTAGCAGGAAAAGAGTAAAATAAAGAGCGAAGTCATTTGGCTCAAAATCCAATAGGAGTGCATTGCCGCTGAACATTACACTGCTGACCTGATGGCACATGTGGACAGGTGTAAAAACACCCATTTGCTACCCCTTCTCTAGAGCATACTTTGGAGCATAGAGGGGCTACTCAACTTGTCCCAAAGAGCAATACTTGTGGTACTTGCTGGAAGAGGAAGGGGCTTCATGTTGCCTCACCAAATGCCCAGGAAACTGATGCATGAGTTGAAAGTTGTGGTTTTGTTTCTTGGAATCAGCCCCTTGTGCAACCTTCCTCCAAAGCAACTTCTAGATATTTGAAAACTAACCTGAATAAACTTAGATTTTAATTAAAATAAGGTTCACCAATTTTTTTTGTGACATTGGAAAAAAATTAATTCTCAGAAAAAGAACTCATCCAGACTCCAAAACAGCTTTGTACATTAGAAATGTGATCCTCCCATTATCTCTCTGCACAACCTCTGTGAGAAACTCTATTTAAATCCCATTTACATAATTCTAAGAATAGACTATTCTGCTCTTAGTATCCATCCATCTGAATTTATTATGGGTTCACCAAATATTTGCCTTTTTTTTCTTCTGAATGTACCAATTACTTGAATTCAGACCAGTCTTACAGCATAACTGGAAGCTAAGCTTACAGAAGATTTGGAAAATACACTTATTATAATGTGCTTCAAAATTGCTCCTAAGGGTAGTAAAAGGAACTCTTCCAGCATTTCTGTAATAACCTGTATTTTGGAAGCATTGTGATGTAGTAATAACTGTTTCCTGGTTTTTATGCTTTACTTGTGAAGGACTGTTCCCCAAAGCCAGAAAAGGCAAATAGAAATAGCAGAGTGCTTGAGAGAGAGAGGATAAGTTAGGGTTTTCTTTGTTCCTGCAAGATCTCTATTGATCTGCTGCTGCAAGCCATGGAAGGGAACGACTCCACTCTGGTCCTCTTAGACATGAAAGAGAGGTATGGAGAACATTTGTGTGCCCAGTATAACGTGGTGAGAGAGCAGTGTGCTCTAGCTGGAGACCTCACTGCAGAGACCTGGCAGTGCTGTCCCAGCCGTGGCACTCCCATGTTGGTTTTGCCTCCAAGGGGGTGGAAAGCTTTGAGGGAGTTTTCCAACGAACAGAGTTGCATAGCCTCTGCAGCCCAACATCCTCATGCTGGGTAGGTAGACTGTGTATTTCCAACAGTTTGGATGTCAGATGGTGAGTGGAAATGGGAAAAGGTTTGAGCTAAAAATGCCAGAAAAAAATGTTTGATTTCATCGTGAATGACCTTGCTGGGATTTTGTAGACAATTCTGCTGTCTCTGTGTGTCATAATGCAACAGGGAGTAGTGGTACCTGATTCTGTAGTGGTGCACAGGAGACCCCTGTATAAAGCCAGACTCTGCTTAGATAGGACCTTTATGTGTGTTTGAGGGACATACTAATCTCTAGAGTTAAATAAATAGCTTATGCAGCTGTATTGTGGGGCTGCAGGGGAAGCCATGCTGGGGTCAATCCACCTGGCACTGCCCACAAAACAAGTTCCCCAGGGGCTAACCACCAGAAAGGACTGTAGCAGAGAGGAGAAGATGCCTTGCCAGAAACACTGGAAGCACGAAGGGTAGCTGTGGTGGCTCAGAGGGGACTGCTGCTGGCCCTGGTCTGGGATGTGTCCTCCCCTGCATGGCCACAAGCAGCAGAACAGCAGTTTTCAATTCACTTCTTATAAACAGCAAATTTCCAGCTGTAATGATTATCTAGAAAACGTGACCCACGAAGGGTCAAACACCAGCAGGCAGGGAACAAGAACCCATTATTCACAACTTTTATGACACTTAGAGCCAGCCCTGACTGAGCAGCAGACCCACGGTGTTTGGACAGCTGGGGCTGGGAGCAGGGCACAGGGCAGTCTGCACCACCAGGGCACCCAACCACCCCTGGCCTTGGGGGGACTTCTGCCCCACCTCAACAGCTGCCTCCCCCTCTCCTTTTCTAGACATGCATGCTCATTAGTTATTAATAAAAATAAGATTATCAAGGTGCACAACAGCAAGTGACAAACAATGAACTTACTGCTATAAATCATAGGAAGATAAAAAAATTAAGCTCTTTTCATTTACATTTTACCTTTTAATTTACACTCAGTTGGCTTACAAGTGTGGGAAGAGTCTCTGTCTTCTTCCCACGTCCTTATACCTTTTTTTTAAAAATGAAAATGTTTTCTCCTCTGCTGCAACTGTATAACAAACCTCTAAAGAGGGAAAGTGCTTGTAAATACAAAGAGGCAATAGATTGCAGCCAAGAGATAGAGAGGACTGTGTGAATGCACAAACTGGGGTGGGGGAAGCAAAAAATAACAGAGACTTTTACTTCTGCTTTGCTTTCATTTATACTGAGCTACAGCTTTATTTGTAGCAAGGGACAGTAAGTACTTTCCAGGCAGAGACACAGTAATTTTTAAATTGACAGTGCCCTTGTGGGTACTCACTTGTATTTCTAATAAATCCATTTAGTACAAACCAAGAGAAAGGAGCTGACTTTTTAATAAATAAGGCTTTTTGCTGTTCCCACAAACCCCTAGCTTTTATCCTTTTCCCTGCAAGGTGAAGGACAGTTACTGTCTCATTTTTCCCTCTCTGCTAGCAGAACAGACAGAAACTGAAACTGAAACTGAAATAGTATAACCTAAAAACCCATTAAATAGAAAGGAATAATACATATTAGATTGCCATCACCTTTAACAGGCACAGAGAGGATTACAGAGGTTAATAAGGACATATTTTAGAGTGTCTGCTTATCCTGAGCTCCACTCTCAGTCAGTACAAACGCTGATTATTAATTCAAGTGGGAAGA
>NW_008674400.1:122020-128251 GCF_000695815.1 Acanthisitta chloris
ACGAAGCAACAGGAGAAATGTAAGAAACAATAAGATATATGCTGTGCCACAGTGGTTCTGTTTACCTGTGATTTATTACTCCCTCCCACCAGCACTTTCCAGCATTTGTTTCTTAGGCCACATCTTACTTAAGGCCATACAAAAAAACTTGCTTAACTGCAGTTAAGCAGTTAACAGCAGACCACGACTTTCTCCTCTTCCCCATGGGCACCTGGAGACTGCTCAGTTCAGGGAGGGTGTGAGTGTATGATTATGGAGCTTCCCAAGTTGTCACCTACTTGCTGGGGTACTGAAGCTGATGACAGTGAGTCAGCCCTGGCTTCATCAGTGTTAAATTGCTGTAACCAAACATTGAGCACATTTCAGCCCATCTCTGCCTAGGGGGAAGGAGGACATTAGGTTAGAGGACTGGTGTCCCAGAAGTGTTGTTCCTATGGGGCAGCTTTGGGTGAAGCCTCTTTCAATATTTTACCATGACGCTGCATCAACATCATACCTCATTGGGGAAGGGAAACACACACATGAGTGTGGGAGATATCCACCACTATCATGGTGCTGATGAGGCTGTTTGCAGCTTATGCCAGGACCTGGCAAACCCTGCCCCCACCTGTCCCAAGGGTGAGGTGAGGGACAGGGATGATGAAAAAAAATCCAATTTGCAACAAGGGCAGTGAAGCTCAAACAGCACTTGGAAAACATATCTACATTACTGCTGGTGCTAAGTGAGTGTATGACTGAAGGATGGTGTCTGCACACTGTCACTGGGGAAGTTGGCAATTCCTTATCCTGAGAATAAACATCATTACTATGCAAAGGGACACCATCAGTCCTCCATACACATGGACACGATGTCTGTTCAGCAAGGCTGTTTACTTCCAGCGACTTCTGAAACAGAGTATCTCTGTGAAAATCAAGATGCAGGGTGAGGATGTGGCTTCATGCTATGGCTGAGTCAGTGCAACCTGTGACAAGAGGGACACCCTGGCCCCTTGGCCCCATGCCAGTCTGTTATTAGCTGTGGGAGAGGGGAACAAGTGGGAGTGAAGGAGGAAGGACTGCTGGGCTATTAACAGCTGCCAGGTTTTCTATTTAGCCGTATGTGCAGCTTGGTAACGCAGCAAGATGGATGCTAGTACAAATAAAGTCCACTTCTGTCTGTGGCAAAATTTACTGCGATACTTGTAATATTTCCATTTGGCCATGGTGACATCACACATACTTAGAAAGGAAAATGTGCTTTTTTTGCCTAACTATTCCATTACACATTGGTCCATGGACTGCCTGACCAATTAATAACACTGGGAAAAGACTGCAAGTTTCACTCAGAAAACTCCTTTTTTAAGTTGCTACTAGGTTCTTTAAAATATACACAAATCTCTAGAAGTACATGTGACGTTGAAATGTCACTGTTTGAAGGGACCCACCTATTGCTATCCAAGATATAAGGTATTCATACCTCCTTCAAGATTTTTTTAAAATCATAGAATAATTTTAGTTGGAAGGAGCTGTTAAATCCTTTAAATCCTCCAATCCAACTGCAAGAAACAGGGACATCTTCACATACACCAGGTTGCTCAGAGCCCCATCCAACCTTACCATCAGTGTTTCTGGGGATGCAGCATCTACAGCCTCTCTGGTTTGTTTTTCATGTAAGATTTTCTCACAGAGGATGACACAAACACAGGGTGAGCCCTTCTTTGGTCATTTCTGCCTGAAGAACATGGAACTTGCCTTCTTGTTGTCAGATAGAGCAATTTAAATGCATATTAGTTTGAGGTAAGAAATCCTAAATAGGTCTTGATCTTGGGGATGGGTCATGTCCGTTAGCCATCTACAGACACTAGTGTCTCCTGTTCTTGGAGATTAATAGACTGACACACAATTCCTCTGAATTACAGAATGTTTATTAGCTGGTTTTGCCTGTTTTCTTTTAAGAAAAAGGGTTTTAAAAGTAAAATATATTGGTCTAGTGGTGCATTGCCACTGATTCCAGTGGAGAAAATGGAGTATTTGGCGTATAGTGGTTTCAACCTATGTTTTCCGTGTGTAAAGTCTTATCAAAAGTGATGATGCCAACTATCCAACTTAGAAGATTTTCATTTGTTCTTCATCAAGTGATGTAGCTGCTTGTCACCTCCATGTCTCATAAGCCAGACCCATTTTTTGTGGTAGAATTGGATGTTTCACACTGGGGTGCGTACAAGACAAACCTCAAAATGAACTCTAGCAATGCATGATTCATCCCAAAACATCTGATCAGTGAACTGAATGATGAGGAACTGTTGGTACAAAAGAGGTCTCTTGGTGGTGGCACATTGCCTAGAAAGAACACAATTTCCAAAACAGTTGTAGGCCTTAAAACTTCAGAGTGCTGATGTTCCTCACAGATGCTAAATGAATTGCAAATACGTTAGTCCTTGCTTGTTCTCTTGACTCAGTTTCAACAATGACCTTCACTTAAGAATAGGAGACCAGGTACACCAAGGGGTGCATTTTCACATCTGTATGAACTACTCAGGGAAGAGCCATGCTTTTGGTTAATGTTGTAGTTAGTGAGTTAATATCCTATGTTAAAGATTAATTCATCACCAAGAAAAAATAACCTAAAGAAAAACTTTATCGATGAGCATATCTGTTTCTGAGTCACAATTCTCAGCTTCAGAAATGAGTGCAAAGTATCATTACTTAGCCCTGTCTTGATACAAATGATTCAACTTTTTGTAGTGGAACACTGTACCTTGTCAGTCCAATCATCCAGACACTGACGATGGCTGAACAAGTGGCAGACCATGACAGATGGATTTCTCTCCTTGCAGCTGCATAACTTGTGTCTAATAGCTGTTTCTGCGAATTTCATCCTCTCATATTTCCATTTATCCCATGTATCATTCCAGTCTACCAGAGGGTTCCTCAGTTTCTGTGGCTTCTCAATGCCCTCATTAAGGTTCAGGTTATAACCCTTTAAGGCTACAGAGGACACTTGCAAGCATGCTCTGTGGCTGCTAGAACTTTCCTAATTATCTCTGAAAGACAGGGTTTGTGCCTAAGATCCTACGGGAACAAATTGGACTGTTGGTTTCTAGCATTATCTTGACAAATCAATCCTCGATCTTTAACTCTGGGCTAACAAAATGTCAAAGTGTGTACTCTATACTTACACTGATGCAAAGGCATAATTTCCTTAGCAAACCAGATCACCTCCAAAGCCCTCAGTGGGTGTGAACCTGTAAAACAGACTTTGGATGGAAAATATTTTGAGGGAGGTCACTGGGCAGGGATCTGGAGAACCAAAAAGATTGTGATGACTCAAAAAAATCAGCTATCTACTCAGCGAACACATGGTACTTTCCCCTCACAGTTGCATTCAGTGGCTGCTTTTGGGTAAGTGGCACCTCTTCATGTCTGGCTGACCAGCACATTGGGTGGAACGGGAAAAAGTGGGGCCCATGAGGCCAGGGTGGAGCCATTAGAAGAAAGACCAGTGTCTCTCTCTCACCCAATTTTTGGTTTCTAGGGAAGGACTCCAGAGGCTGCCTTTGCCTTGGGCCACTAGAGTGGTGTAGGGGCTGCTTAGGGCTACACAGTCATACCAGCATAGGGGTGGGTTTGCCATCTTATTCTGATTATACTGTTTTTGCCTGCTTCATATTTGGGACTGCTGCAGAGGGAGAGTGTTATGATCCATTTCTATCCAAAGGGGCTTGCAACCTCCTTGCTTAGCTAGTTGGCTGGCACACTGCAATGGGCTGAATATTCAGAGCTGAGTGGTCTCTGCTCAGGCCAGTGGTTACTTTATCCATCCATGGTCAGAGGTCAACTAGGCAGGATCATTTTTTTTATGTTCTATGACATTTATGACATTTTCTTATGTCCTGTGACTCTCCTTCGTTTTGCTGCCGCATGGAGCTGCTTAACAGACCTCTTGTCTGCACTTCCCTCTAAATTCACCCCTGAAAGTAGCCTGGCTATCAGAAAAGACAGATCACTGCCAAGTTGATGAATAGGATATGTGAGTCAGATCAATTGATTTAATTTATCCTGCTTATCACAGTGGCTGCTACTTTGGGTCTGACTTTATATGTGACTCACGTTGCACTTCCAAAAAACCTGCCTTGAAAATATTTTGATAGGGCATCTCAAGTAACTGGCAGCATTTCTGTTAATACTGTATCCTGTGAGTGCCAGCTAACCTTTGCAAACACAGTTCAGAGCAGGTAGAGAGGAAAAAGAGACTCTGGACTGATTTTGCCAAATCTGAAATACTGACACAAAATACTGCTCTGCCTGACCAGATCCATTTCGTGCTCCTCCTTGCGAAGACACCTCTTGCTAGAGAAACACAGTCTTTCATGAGGTGGGGGACATTTTGACAGTTAACAAATTGCTGATTAACATGAGCTACCTACATAATTAATCATGCTCCTCAAATTAAATGACAGGGGAACTGATTCAGGTCAGGAGCTGCGAAGCTAAATGAAGGTTATTTGGGTTACAGGCACTGATCTGCAACGGAAACTCTTCCGCACTGGAGGCTGGAAATCAGCCTGGTGTATGAGATCCAAGCACATCACCAGTTAGAACAGTTTCCAAGCAAGCATAAATAAAATTTCAAAATGTGATGATGAAGGTGGTCTTCAAGCAGTTATCACTGGTGTCCAGTGAACTGAACTGCTGTCTTGGTGCCCCTGGAGTAATGCTGACTGGTGTTGCATCAAGATCTGACACCCTGACCTTCAGCAATTCTATTTTACAATCTTGCCTGGTGTTTTGCAGCTCCTTGAGTCTAATGAGACAATTGTAAGCTGTGAAGGGTTGACTGCAGGCAGCACACCCAAGGGGGACAGTGCCATGGCAGGGTGCAGGACATGGCCACTTCTTGTACTCTTCCCAGGTTCTTCTTTTGTTGGTGTCTGAATTTAATAAGGAAAAAGCAGGAAAACAAAATATCTGGTCTGATATTTGGTAATCCATTGGCCATCTGGAAAATGATGAGGAGCTGAAAACAGGTCAATAAGCAGATCTTACCACAATGTGTCTGCATGGCTGGAATATGATTTCTATTTTCCATAATCATTTCCCTCAAGTGTCCTCAGCCTTCCAACATCTCAGTTGTTTAGGAATCATAACATGTGAGTTGCTTGGGTAACAAAAATCTGCCTGACCCCCTATATCCAGCTGCCTGGAAGACTCCATGTTTCAGGACATGGATCAGTCCTGGAAAGAAACCTTGGCCAAATGTGACATGGCTTCCCTGTCACAGGACCTGGCAAGGTGCTCACAGCAAGCTGAGCGCTATGGGGAGACAGCCTCTATGTGAGGGGGAGACTCACAGTGTAGTTTCTGGCCAGGATGAGTCTATGGGACAGCAGCATTTAATATTTGCACACCTGCACACCACAAGAGATATGGTAGCTGTTTTCAAGTGGTCATGAACCAGTAGCTTGAAGGTCTTACTCTCCTGTCATGTTGTCCCCTGCATAGGCTGATAGCTGGGGAGCTCCTTCCCTGCAGAGAAGAAGAAGCAGGACCTGCCTGATTTTCTGAAGAGCTTTCTGGAGAACAGTCATCCGCTCAATCCACTGTGATTTCCACAGGGTGCTGGCTTCAGTCAGTTTCTTATTATTAGTGGTTTTTATTTCTTTCAAGCTTTGAAGCCATATAGGTGATTTTCAGTATGGACTCTGGATGCTGTGCTAAGGTTATGCATACTCAAAGTTGACTTGAACTATTGCAGCGCACACGGGCTGGAGGGATTGATACTCTTAGCAATATTTGGAATTATTCCACTGTTTTAAATAACAGGTCTGCTACAGGCATTAGGAGATATGTCCTTGGTACATCAGCAAGCTGTGTACTATGGAACTAAACATGTTGTGGAAGGGGGAAGGAGACAACTTAGCAGAGTTCTTCCCATGAGGTCATTGTGCCTTCCCTCTGGAAGTTTCATTACAGCTCAGACAAACCTGCAGGAAAGGAACCTCTCTGTGGTGCTGCTCACCTGCTCTGCTTGCAGTGGTTTCAATGCACGTGGGATTTTATCTGTCCTCTTTGAGAGCTCTTCTGGATTTAGCCTGACCCAACAGTTCTCTGCCCTGCCTCCACTGTGGGTCTCACCTCCATGCCATCCTCCACACACTTTCCTGTTTCAGTGAGGAAGCATTAGCTTCTTTTGAGAGATGGGGACACAGAACCTGCATCATTTACACAAGACACTGAAAAACCTCTCAGAGT
>NW_008674400.1:128262-130870 GCF_000695815.1 Acanthisitta chloris
AGGTATGACCTAAATCATTGGACCCTCCTTGTCTCAGCTTCTGGTCCATGCTCAGGAACAAGACTTCTGTGAATTCAGTGGGAAAATATATTGACCATTAGCTTCACTGAAGTCTTAGGAGTTTTATTCAAGTTTTCATTGGAATCATGGACTCCATGGAATCCATGGACTCCATGGAATCATGGAATCCAGTAAGACCAGTAATAACTGGTACTTCATAAAATGGATCCTAAAGCATAGTTAGATGCGTCATATACAGTAATTGCATGATTTTCTTTATTTATGATGGATTTTTGAAGCACAGCTGGATTTGTGAAAAGCAAATTCTACAGTCCCTGCATAGGATGGTACAATGCCAAGTGGCACTGCTGACCCTGCAGCACATCCATGTAACCCCGTTAACCTTGTATATCCCCAGATGCCTCACACACCATGTCAGATCCTGTCTTATTCTGTCTCAAAATCACTGCTATTTCATTACCAGTAGGTTGAATGATCAAGTAAATTTGGCAGATAGCACTTTTTTCCTGACAGATGCAAAACCAGTTGCACACATCCTCTCCCCTTAGAGCATGGGATGCCTTACAAACAAAAAAAGCAAGCAGATGAACTTTTTCCTAGCAACATTTTGTAAAAAATTTTTGTAATTTTTTCTACCATGAACTGTTAGACTAGAAGGTACAATGGATAGAACTTGGGAGCAGAGGGCATAAGCAGCTCCCCTAGTGCTGGGATGGATCCCAGTGGTTTTCAGGCCCCCTTTCCTCATTGTTCTATCATGCAGGTTTTGAACTGTAAGTTCTGATTTGGTGATTGTATGCTGGAAAGTGTCAGCTTGTCCCTTGAAGATACTGCACCAAAACTCTTCTCCTCTCTCTGATTTTCAGAACTGATGTCATTCTCTTCCTTCTTAATTAATCTGATCTCTTGTGCTGTGCTGCTGCTTTCGCAGTTAGGTCTATAACCACTATTAGAAGTGTGATGAATCATTTATCTTTTCCTGGAATTGTACTTGAATCTTCCACAGAATTGTCTTCAGTCCATCTTCTCCCTTCCTGTCCAAAAAACTGCATATGTTTCTGCTGTATTTCTCGGCTGGAAAGTGTTACTGAATTCAGGACTGAGCTGCGCTGAGCAGTTATAACTGTTTATAATACTCAGACTTGTTATAACACAATGTTCTTTTGAAAAATAATTTTCCCTACCTCCTCCAAAAAGACACGCAGTGATAACAGGAAAAATGTGAGCTCCTTGCTCCGTGTGTTTGTCCTGCAGGAGTATTTCAGCCAGGCAGGCTGAGAGCCTGTTGCAGCAGGTATTGTATGAGCATGGCGCAGATGGTCCTAATCCAAAGTGCTTACGAGCTAATTGCCATGTCTCTGTACTCATTAGCGTGTGGGCACTTTTCCCGGGCCATGGTGCAGGGCTGTGCGTATGCCTGGCCAGCTGATCCAGCTAATCACCCTGGTGCTTCTCTGCTTTCTCATCACAACTGCCCATGATGCTGGCCTCAAGCCACCAACCTCCAGAGCTCTGTTCACAGCTCCTCTGTTGTCCCAGGGTCGCCTCCTGTGCAGGAACCTGTGCCACTGCCACACAGAGCTTCTCCATCCCTGACTTCTGCCTGCTTCTCCTCCTGGGACCAGGGAGTAGGCAGCCACAAGAATGGACTCTGCTGCACTTGTCCAACTCTGTTATCAGCAGCAAGAAGTGCTTGAAGACTTACCTAACAGTGTGCTGGTTAGCCAGGGAAATGTTCTCTCCTGTTACTACCCCAAAACACATGCACGTTACTGTAAGTCGTGGCACCATTAGATAATATGTGAACATGTGCTACCTAAAACGTCAGTTCTTTGCCCATTTGAGGAGAATTGTTCCCCCAGACTCACTTGCCCTCCTTTTGAGGCTTTCTCCTGCTATGATGGCTCCCTGTTCATCTCGACTTTTTTCATACTTTTAATTTGCTTTCTATGAAAAATATCTGCAAGTAGTTACATGGTGCTAATATATATCCACCAAGGGATGCTGTAAAATTTTTAAATGGTGATTGGGTGTTTGGCAGGCAGAAGGTGAATTGCTCTGTCTTTCCATGATCTCACACATCACATAAGGTTGAACAAGGAATTTTCTAAACTGCAAAGTCCCAGTGCTGCTGTCATTCAGCAAATGTTTGAGCCACACATTGAACAGCTCCTGTTTTTATTGGAAATATTTCACTACAGCAAAAGGGAGGTGAAAACCAGAATACCATCCAGTTTCTCGGCCTCAAAACTGGTATTCTCCAGGTCAGGGTTGAGCAGCTCTGGAGGATGCTACAGTTGGGAAGTTTGTACTGCTGTGCTGAATGGATTATTTTAGGATATGGTTAGCACTGAGGTCTTATGCTTTCCCTTTATACTGATCTGTGTTTCACCCTGCAGGGGTAGAAGCTATCATTCTTCAGTGCCTTCATTCTGAAAAATCACAGTAATAATATATAGAAATAAATAGCCTCTGTGTGTGTCTTAGACCAGAAAGATCCTGCTACACAGCCTGTCATGCTGTCACCTGTGCTACTGAGTATCATAAGCACTCTAGCATGCCCATGACCAATAAACAGGGAAATTTC
>NW_008674400.1:130896-156147 GCF_000695815.1 Acanthisitta chloris
TGATTTATCTTCCTTTTTAACCTGTACTGAAATACACTAGCAAGGAGTCAGGGCAGAGTGATTGTGTTTCAGTGCTTGTGGCTGGAACAGCTTTATGTTGATGCTGAGCATATGTTTATGTTAATAGTCATGATACATAAGACTCATTCTTACACAGAATCACATCTAAATTAGTCCCGTGCATACAAAACCAAGGGAGTTAATCATCATGCATAGGCCACCAAGAGGGATGGAGCACCTCTTCTCTGAGAAAAGGTTGAGAGAATTGGAATTGTTCAGCCTGGACAAGAGAGGGCTTCAGGGAGACCTTATTGCAGCCTCCCAGGACCTGAAAGAAGCCTACAAGAAAGATGGAGAGAGACTATTTACAGGAGCATGTAGTGATAGAATAAGAGGGAATGGCTTCAAACTGAAAGAGAGTAGGTTTAGATTAGATATTAGGAAGAAATTTTTTACTGTGCGGGTGGTGAAGCACTGGAACAGGTTGGCCAGAGAAGCTGTGGATGCCTCAGCCCTAGAAGTGTTCAAGGCCAGGGTGGATGAGGCTGTGAGCAACCCAGGCTAGTGAACGGTGTCCCTGCCTGTGGCTAGGGGGTTAGAACTAGATGAACTTTAAGGTCTTCAACCCAAATCATTCCGTGATTCTATGATTGGATTAAAGATGTATGTATCTGTGCAAAAGCTGGACTTTGGCTGGCAGACTGCAGGGCATGTTGCAATTTCAGGCTGCATGGTGATACTGAACCATTGCATCCCACCCTTATCCTATTCAGGCCCAGTTGGACCTCGTCCAGTGTGGTTTCACTGCACAGAGAGCAACCAGCTCCAAGAGCCTCAGTGCAAGGTTTGCATCCAGCATTGCATGAGTGACATCCCAGCCCAGCTGATCTCCCACTGGAAAGGGCTGCATTCCAGAGAATGCAGCTTCCTCACCACCAAATGAGAGCTTTCTACGGCTTCCAAAAAGTCCTGTCTTGGAAGTACACCCAGTAGCCAGTTTGCTGCACCTTTATTATCCGTGTGGAGTTACATTGCTTCATTGCTTCAAGAGTATCTGATCTGCTGCTACACAGAGCAACAGACTGAGCTGGGGAAGGTTTCTGAGAATTTTTTCCTTGCTGCAGTGGGGAGGGGTTGAGAAGAGGGAATGTCAGATCACAGGTGAACTCTTGAGACTTCTCTGAAGGTAATTTCTCAGAAGGAGGGGAAAAAAGAACCTGTTTTGTCTCTTTCTTTTTTTAATAATGTAATCTGGTACATAACGTTCCAAATTACCAGAATCTCATACTGTGTGTTGCTTCATCCACTCTAAATATCACCTCTTTCTGCAATCTGCCTTGACGTATTCCTCTTAGATTATCTCATTTTGCTGGGCACAAATGCATCTGTGGCTTTACCCAAAATCAAAAAGGAAATATGATGAAAATGGGTTATTCATGCCAAAGCAACCAGAAAACAAAGCTTTTCTTTAGGGTCTAAACACAAAATTCCCCATAAGTGTCTTTGGTACTAGAAAGCAAGTTTATTCAAATTAAATATTAAATGTGGGTCACGATTCATTAAAAGACATTCTCAACTTCCTGTGCATGGCTGTCCTGATAGATGCCTAGTGAAATACATCAAGATGTGCTGAAACCCTTTTGTAAACTTCCAGAATTTGGGACTAAGTGCCTTTTGTGCCCTTACTGCTTGAGCCTAAAAATAACAGAAACACAGGTCACAGTTTTTAGCTTTGAAAATCAGTTCCTGCATTTAGCAGAGGGCCTTGAAACACTGGATGCACAGTTGCAGTGGCCAGGAGCTATAGTAGTCCCACACCATACAATCTGTAGTATCACTGACACATTCTGCCAAAACCCACACTGCACTGTTTCCAAGGAGATATTACATCATGTTACTGTCTTGTAGGAGTTTGAAACCTGCTCCATATTATTTAGTATTTCCATTAATAGAACTTCATGAGACTACCAATTTCTGGTTAAGCTTCTCACAGCTCAGAGGCCAATAGCCTCCACTGCACATGGATGGGAATTTTGGTCAAGAAAACTGGCAGAAAATGGAGAAGAGAACTTCAGAATGCTTTGAGGGTAGAGAGGGAACTTGTAGTGAAAGTTCTGAGCCAAGTCCTTGGTTTGAGAGGGGCAGGAATGAGAGAAGAGACTGTCAGAAAAATCAGGGAAACAAACCGGTTCTCCAAGAATTTGTGTCCATCAAAACCAGAAATGTTTTGTGAAGGCAGCACTTTGTTCATCATCTGTTTTGGAGGAGAAATGGATAAAAAGCAGAATTTTGCTGTTTGAAATTCACAGTTTTTCTTTCTCAACAGTGACATCACACTGATTAGTGACGAGCACAGAATACACAAGGGATGTGCCCAGGGCAGGCTAGAAAAGCACACTCCTCTCCTGGGTCCATGAGGAGAGATGAGTGGAGCAGCAGTGCTAATCTTTATGCTCTGTGATGCTCTTTTGTTCTCATCCTCCAAAAAACATGACTGTGTCAATAACAGTTTCACTAGGAAGGCAGTAATAAAATCCTTACTTTGACCTGGATTTTGACCCTGAACCCCTATAAAATACTGATGAGCACTCAGAGCTCCTCTTATCCATTGTTACATTACCTCCCTGGGGACCAGGCTGGCACACAAGAGGCAATCAGCTAAATTTGCAGCCAGAGACATTTAATTGTACAAGTTTCTAATTATAACAATAATTAAAATTTTTCAAGACAAGGTCAGAGAAACATCCATCAGGGACAGTCTGGATGTCTTGCAGCCTGTCTCAGTGTGGGGTTTGGACTGTGTGATCTCCCAAGTTGCTTTCCAGCCCTTTGCTTCACACCTTCTGGTTTGAACGGTTGGATGGCTGCAGCCAACTCAGCTCTGGACGCAGCACTGTGCCTCACCAGCTGTGCTGTGTGAAGCTTTTTCTGACAAGGAAGATGGGAGGCTCTCCAGGTGTGAGAATGTTAAAAACGAATATAATCTTGCATTGTAAATGGCAAAGCCAACTCTCTTCCCATCCATGACACATGACTCATGTGTCACCTCACTGACACTAATTTTGCTTTCACCTCGTGCTGGAGAGCAGGTCACAGATGATGACTGAAGAATCTGACTGTCTTTAGTAAAGCCTTTGGGCCTCATGCTTCTGTTTTACAGCCTTGTGAGAGGCTTTCATGTGAATTACAGACACTCTCCAATGAGCGATGTGGGTCATACCTGACACATTTTTTCACTGGATTAGTGGACAAGGGGGAAACAGTTAATCCAGCTATCAGGGGTACATTTAATACCACACTGCAAAACAGATTGGTTTTCAAGGTCAGAAAGCACGGCATAGAATAGTCAGGAAAATGCTGAAATGGATTAAAAAATGGCTTAAGGGCAGAGAGAAGGCAATGTCATTAATGAGGAAAAATGTAACCAAGTTATCTTTATTATTGGACCTCTTTTCTTTGCTGCCAGTCTTGAGAAAGATGCTTGGAAAACAGTGAAGGGGGAGGATGATCTAGCCTGGGAGTATGGCAAAAGATGCAAATGCAGAGCTGAGGTGCCTTCCAGCATGCTCGTCTCTGCCCTAAGGAACAGGGTACCAGTTTACATCAGACTCCAATTGGACCCAGAAAGCAGAAGAGGATGAGCAGAAGATTCAGATTGCTTCTGTGGGAACTTGGGCTCCTGTTTGCATGAACAGCAGAACTGAGGCTTCCCACTTGAATCTCACATCTTCTCCCTGGGCTTCACTGCTGTTTAAAAAAATGGTATTTTAAGACCTTAGTTTCAATTCATCAAATAAAAATTTTTTCCTTCCAATGATGCCCAAGGGCTTGTCTTTGCCCTCTGTGTGGCAAGGCCAGGCAGAGCTGAAGTGCAGAACAGTTTGGGAAGACCCTGCAGAATGAACCTACACAGCTCCAATCCCTCTGCTTTGCAAGAGTCTTTGAAAAATTGGTTATAATATGTCACTTTGACCATCCCTGAGCTGCAGCCCTCTTTAAGGAGCTCTGAGACCTTCTTGACTTGAGGCAAAAAGGTGAAAGTGTAGTTTCGTGATGCCACTTTCAGATCAATTTCTGCATTAAATCATTAGGAGGCCTAACATGGCTGTGATGGCACTGCTTTAGGAAACTTAGGGATTTTATTTTTTCTGCTTCTTCCTGGTTTTCAGATTTAACACATTTTCTTTTTTCAGCTATATGCTAATTAACATCAAACTGTAATGAGAGAGAATAATTTAAAAAATATCTTAAACCAGCCAAGAGATATAAAAATAACAAATCCTGTGGGTAGCATCCAAAAGACTTTCTATCATGCTGACTGATTAGAAGACTCATTTAATTGTCTATATGGAAATTTTGTGTCACCAATTCCTGGCATTCAGAAATCTTGAGATTTTAAAATTAACAGGTTCACATCTCTTCTATTTGCTTTTTGACTGATTTTGGAGCCTCTACACTGCAGGCTCCTTTGTTTCAATATAAGGATTTTTTTTCTGAAAAGTTAAGGAAAAGGAGCTTTTGAAATTCTCAAAGGCAATCTGAGATTCCCCGATGTTCACTGGGTTTCAAGAACTGTGGTTTAAAAACATTGCAAATTTTGGGCATGTCACAAGGTCTGTAAGGAATAATTTGTTTTCAGAATTAATACACAGATTTTGATTTCAAAAAAACCCTTTTTTTAGTGTCAACACATTTCCACCAGGAACTGGACTAGGTGCTGTTGAGCTTTCACTTGGCCAGTGGTGGTGCAAAGTGGACAGAGCCAGGAAAAACAGGTCACACAACATGATTTTTTAAGGGCTGCATTCTGAGATATTTGAAATCTTAATTCCTGAAATAACTGGAAAGGGTCTCATTGCCCTTCCCTGATCCAGGTACCCCCGTCACTGCTTGTTGTGCGCATCAGGAAGGTGCCCCATTTCTTCACAATAGACTTTCAGGTACTTGAGGGGCATTGCCACCTCCATCCCTGTCCACATCTCCTTTGAACACTTCCTGCAAGCCTGGGCCAGCTCTCAGCTGCTATCCAGATGGGGCCAGAAGACAGACCCCAGGGAAAGCTGGGCTCCTTAGGAAAGATGATGCCCCATGGTGCCAGCAGAGCTACACTGTAGGATCTGGACTCCCATGGCAACACTGGTTCCTGGGACAGAGGACTGAAGCTCTGCCTGACCGATGGCTTTGGGGAAAGGGATTTCAGTGGTGCTGCAGCCCACATTTCTGGAGACCAGGTCTGCCCAAGATCCTCCTAGCTGCAACCAATACCTTAGGTATTAAGCACAGCTAGGAGGTGACCAGTTTACCTCCCAGCTCATCAAGCAGGGTGGAGAGCACTTTACAGGAGCAGTCCTGGTAGCAGTTAAATTGGCCACAGTCAAGCTTTCTTTAAAAGTTCATCGTCCCCATTCCATAGGGTTTACTTAAGGCAGGGTCCCACTTGACCAGGCAGGCAGTGTCTGACAGCTCAAGAGACATGTAGAAGTGACTCAGAAAGGGCAGAGCTGCACCATCAGCCCTGGTACCAAACACGGCCCTGGCTGTAGCTGAGTTTTGCATATATCGGTGTTGTTTAAAAACTGCACTCAGGCCAGGCTCTCCTCGATTAAGAGCATCCAGATGGACACCATAAATCAGCTGGAAAACTCTGGGCCAAACTCCATTCTCACACTGATTCAAATCGCTCCATTTAATGTCACAAATGGGATTTGTCCAAATGGAGCCCAGAGCAGAATTTGGCCTTTCATGTTTGTTTAGATTAAGAAATTTGGACAGTAAAAACCCACTTATATTCTGGCTATCAGGCTGGGCATTAAAGCACTCAAATAGTGGGAAGCCCAGACAGATGGTTACATGAATCACAGCAAGGCAGGTCTGATTATCTTGATATTTTGCATGAGATAAAGCAGAGGGATGTGGTGCCACATGGTGGAACATGGCTGAGGGTCCCTCAGCAGCTGGGCAGGATGCAAACACTTTCCAAGGCAAGTGGAAGAGTGCAACACCCACTCCTGCAATGAGAGGATCAGGCAAGGAAGGGATGGCTTTCTGGGGCAGCCAGAGATCCTGAGCCACTATGTCCTGAGGGGAAGGATGGTAGAATAAAACCAGACAGGCTGGTCAGTGCAAAAGCACCACGGCATGGAGGGGAAAAGAGAGGGGAAAGGTAAATATGTGAGAGTGAAGAAAGAAGGAGGAACGAAGTTTTGCAAGGAGGAGGGAAGCCAGTGGCTTCTGTGGAGATGAGTGTCTACAGAAAGGGCAAAGGGAACAGGAGAGCAGTGCTGCCAGTGTTCTCTGTTTCCAAAGGCTGCTGTTGTTTTGCTGAACCTCACAATTACTTCTTACAGGCTACCCTAGAATAGAAACAGCCTATGGTTTGCCATTCCATCTTATCCTAAGGGCAGCAGAAAAAAGGAAATTGCATAAAAGGAGTAGATTTCCACAGACATCTAAGACTTGTTTTTAAAAGTGAACTTGTGCACAGTCCTTTGGAGCCATTTCACTTTCATAAGGTCTTGGCTGGGGTTGCTGGTCCAAGGCTTTTCATTTTGCATGTAGCAACTCTATTTGCAAAGTATCACATTTTAAATTATATGCTACCTGAAAGAAAGGAAACTTACTCTTCTAAAGTAATTAAAAGATATAGTGGGTCTGTTCTTTTGAACCCAAATGCCAAGAACTCTCTGGCAGATGGAGCCTGAGGCCCATGCAGGTGCACTAGGGCAATGGGTGCAAATCACACAGAGAGCATCAAGAAGATGCTGCAGGACCTACCAGAAGTAGCTCTGCCCTCACATCAGCAGTAAATCATGAGCAGAGTGCTAGAAAACATATTCAAAAATGCAAGAAAAGTTTAGCAGCAACTCCTTGGTTAACCAAGGGAGCAAGGGGCAGCTCTCCAGGGTCTGGGTGCCCAAGAGGGGTGGTGGGGGTATGAGATGCAGAGAGATGTGCAGTGCTGCATATCAGCTTGGCCACCATTTCCCAGAGAGGATGGTTTGGGCTTTTTTCTTGCAGTGGCTGGCAGGAAAATCTCACATGTTTAAATTGGGGAAGTGTTGTAGATGTTGTTTGGGTCTGGACAGGGAAATGAGGAATGAATTTTCTTTTGTTTGGGTTCTGTGGTTTGCTTGCTGAAGGCTATGGCTGGCTGTATATTTAGCAAATCTCAGAAATAAGGTTAGATACATCAGTTAGCAAGTGGAAAAATACAGGGGACAAAGCGTGTGAGGGCTGTCTGGGAGAGATCACATGGGCTTGTCTAGACCACATGTCGAGTGCACTGAAGCTCATGCCCCATGGTGCTGGATCTGGGTGTGGACGTGAAACCCACAGGACAGAGTGAAGCTGCATCAGAGCCCCTTTACCTCCAGGCCCTCCAGCACCAGGAGCCTAGTGACGCTGCATCAGAGCCCCTTCACCTCCAGGCCCTCCAGCACCAGGAGCCAGCCCAGTCTGGCAGGACAAACTGGAAAGACAGCATTGGAGACCACTTTAAGGGACAAGGCATTGATAACTTGAGCGGTAAGGAAACAGCAGAGCAAATGACTCTTGTTGGAAGTTAACTGGGACAAACAGTTTCACACCAGGTGCCCAACTTTACACATGACTCATGTCATCCAGCATGCAGGTAGATGCTCTGATTTATTATGGTTAACTGATGTCCAGCAGTACAATTCCAGAGTGAAGCTGTAATTTCCACCTTTTTTTATATCTATAGGCATCTTGAAAGGCTACTGGGAGTACATGTGCTGAAAGTGCAGTGACAATTTTTAATATTTTCAGAGTGGAGTTACGTGCTGCTGTTTTTTCTAAGAATAGGAGAAGACTGTATGTTATTGCTCTCAAGTCATTACCCCATAGAAGAGCTGCCTGCCTCCTGCATGCTGAGGAAATAGAAAATGTCTCTTTTTTTAAGATGTCAGAAGATCAAATAGACAGATTGCACAACAGAGGAACTGGACCCTTTGCATGGAGAAGTAGCAGAGTGCAGTAAGTGATAGCCTTTTGAGTCAGCAGACAGTTTTGTTAAGAAATATGGGGTACATTTACAGGGCTGCAAAAGTGCTAGTACTTGGATAACCTCTTATCAGAGGTGGGTAATAAAAGAGGTCCAAGGGAATGGAAGTGGTGAGGGGCAACCTCATTATGCTCCCAAGGTGGGTCTCATGTCATGATACACAGTGTGAAAGGTAGGAATGATTAACGTGGATGTAAAAAAAGCAGGATTTAGGGTGAGAAAAGGCAGTTGATATCAGATTTAATGTCTGTGGGACTTCACAGAATGGCTCTGGCAATTTGTTAGCCAGAACAACATATGATTTCTTACTTAGGAAATGTTCATCTCTGCTCAGCATGCCAACACAGGGACGGATGTTAGTGGAGACAAGAAAAAGGACTGGCTTGCCTTATCTGGCCTCTTTTGCAAATATCTTCACTATCAGTAGTTTATAATTTCCAACTTCTCCACATAATTCAGAAACAACTCCAGACAAACTCTGAATTTGAGGCCAAGCCACAAAATCCCATGCTAGCAGTGACCTGGTAAGCAGCAGAGTTGGGAACTAGTGCCTGGTCCTCTGCTGCTGTCATTGCCAGCGAAGGCACACTGAGAGGATGAGATCTCCTCCCAGGTATCCATTGAGGTCAGAGACAGGCATTCAATGGATTTGGACACACTCCCAGCTGGTGGGGTCTTCACGCAAAACAGCTGCCTGGACAGGCTGTGTAAGAGCCAAGCTCTGGGCAGCAGGAGTGAAATGATTTCTTGGAAAGTGATGTGGACTTGCTGCTTCCTGCAGTTGCTATAACTGTGGTACAACACCATACGTGCTGTAAGCAAATGACAATTACCCAATTTCAAACCACAGGTCATGGTCATTTCTGCCAGGGTTCCTTTCTGTCCACAAACAGTGCAGTAAATAACAACACCCAGCCAGCCTGTATATCCAGTGTGAAAAGCACAGCATCTAAGGTTTGACTTTCAAGATGTTCACCCTTACTTGGGGACTGTAGTAGCTGTTTCCCAGCCAGGCTGCTCTCCAATTTGTGCTGATTTGTGTGCTGGACTCGTCTGTTATGTGGAGACCAAATTGTGTGGGTTTATGAAGATCACACAGTTTAGATTTTATGACTGCAGACATCTCCTGCCTCTGCAGCTGCAGGAGAGCAGGATGCACTCTCTCTTTCTGGCTGGAAGCAGAGAGCACCTGTTTGGCTCCTATTGCAGCTGCCTGTAGAGAGGTTGAGCAGGAGGAACATTCAAGGGCTTGCTGAGAGAGTGGGTCCAGGGCTTGCACACTGGGGCCATGCTGCACCACGAGTGGCCAGAGCCCTTGATTTAAAAGTGCAGGAGGAAACTGGAGCAGGCAGTGGGCAAGAAAATAATGAATCCATCTAGGCAGGCGTCTGTGCTCATGAATGTGTGTGCATGCAAGAGGCTGAGAAACGTGCAGAGCCAGAAATGCATTGAAGCAAACCCTCCAAAACACACAGAATAGATTATAGTGCCTTTGATTTACTCTAAAGAGTTATGTTATGTCATGGAGGAAAGAAATATGTTGCAACTGTTTTATGGTGATCAAGGTAAAAATTTGTTGATATGCCACTACTTTGATGCAGAAAGCACGAGCTGATGTATCTTGATACTGAGTTTTGACAGATGAAGAAAGGGAAGATGAGAAATGCATGAACACAGCATGCTAAGGAGTAGTCACCCCTAGAAAGGACAAGGGAAGCATTCTCATCTTTTTTGAAGGTGGGAAATGGGAAACTCATTACAGACAGGCACAGACAGAGATGTCATTTGCTGTCAGCTTGCTCATGGATGACAACAATCATAAACAACTGGAAAGCATGTATTTCCTTAGTCCTAGACACAAATATTACCTATTTTCCATATAAGTACTGTCAAATTTTTTGCATTTGCATAGTCATCCCATATCCTTTCATTCACCATTTCAACAGATAGGAAAGAAACTCTCCTTCCAAATTCTTCGTTTTTACATAAGAAGCTAGACAGTTAATAATAATCATCTTCTCCAAAGCCAGTTTAATCAGTGGAAAGCTTGTGGAAGGGGGTGGAATTTACATTTTTGTTTGTCTTGTTTGAGTCAGAGTGTTATCTAATAAAAGCAAGTTTCTAGAGTACCAGTTTTGTAGAAATATATTTTGGTTGTTACCTTGTGAGGTTATTTCCTCCAGCAGTCATCACGAAAGTGGGAACGGGCTGACCCACAGCATCCCCTGTTCAAACTGCTCCTGCAGGTCTCCAGGGGTGGTGACCACAGTTTTGCTAGGAAGGTGTAAATGACAGTTGAGATTCCCATCTATCACTGTGCTTCTGAGATACTTTACCAGAAGGCTTGATGTTTTGGTTCTTTCTGAATACTAGCCAACATAACTCATCAGAAGGTGCATAGATTTTTACAGCTTCTACCTATGCAGCTGAATTTAATGAATTAAACTATGTTTTACTAAGTTTCTCAACTAAAGTGATGTTCAGAATCCCAAACACTTTAAACCTTGACCTGCTTGAGCTGGGGTTTTTTATGTTTTTAATAATGAGTTTAGTGAGACACATTTCCCTCAGACTTGAGCCTGATTCTCTCCAATTAATTCCTCTGCCCTGGACACTGCCCCTTCATTTTCAGCTGTGTACCACCATTTCCCATTCTGCTGCTTCTGTCTATACCACTGTGAGCTGAACTAATCTATCTGAGTGCTGTGATTTCAGAACAGAAAACATTTCTGAGTTAATTTAGAGGCTGACTCCGTAGTTTTCCAGAGGATAACTTAATTTAGAGACAGGATCTGAATTTCCCATCTCTGAGGTACTGAAAAGTTGCGACTCATTGCACGTCTCAGTCAAGCCCAAAGTCTGCCTGTCCAGGTATGTGGGATGGTGATCAGTGTGACATTTGGCTTCTTTAAAAGTGCAGCAGACTCAGTTGAAGACATTTCTGGGCCAAACTTACAGAAATGCTGTATTGCAGACAGCTGCTGACCTTGCCCTCAGGACAACTGATGTAAAATACTTGTTCAGGACTTGTCTTTAGTGAAAATCCCACAATAAGGAAAAAACCCAAACTGTTTCTGTAACGATGGTTGGTATGATTACTGCTGCAGTGCTCTACAGCATGGCTCTTGCCTCTCCTTGTCAAGTGGATGCTACAAACTCTAAATCAAATAACATTATCTCTGACATCTTGGCTAGTATAGTACCAGACCAAAAGACTTATATTTTGCTCATCATAAAGTAGCCACAGCTTGTATCTGCTGAGGAGAAAGTCACAAGTGGAATTTGATGTCATTAAAAAAATTTCTTTCTCCTTAAATCAAACTCTGTTCATTATGGTGATTTAATTCAACCTATCTCTTGTCCTTACCACCTGCTGCTCAGAGATGCCTACTCCGCTTTTGGCTAGCAAAATAAATTTCTCCAGCAAGTCCCACCAGTGTTTTCATGCTATCAAGGCAAAAATAGAGACTCTATTTGAAGAAATTTAACTTCAGACATATCAGAAATATGAACCACCTCCTTCCAAACAGCCAGTTCACTTTTACATCATATACTGAATATACATCTTTCATCTCCTCAAGGAAATATGTTTGTAAGATTTCCAAAGGTAAAATGCATATACATATATACACCCCCAGGCTCATAGATATATGAAACTCAAATGTATTTGCATGTCCTTGTCAGTTCTCTATAGTATATATGAGTTTATTTTGAAGCCTGCTCTCCTTGCAGTCAGTAGAAACCTATACAGAAGTAGCTGTATACACCCACAGTGATCAAAAACTCTGCAGAGAGAAAATTCTTGAGTAGAGATAATATATTTAAACCTCAGGCACCTCCATGCTTATGTGCTATGCATTTTCAGAAACATATGTATATACCTAAGAAAGGAACAGGGAGGTATACAGATTAAGGTCGAAAATAGAATTGACAAATTTGGACTAGTCTTTTCAAATTTGTCAACATCCAAATGTTTCCTGATTGTCACCCTCTTTCTCTTTGATGGGAATATGTGATAATAATTTTAAAAATGGAAGCAAACAGAAAAACTCAAAGAAACCAGCGTATCAAATCTCTCCCAAATCCACACACACACATTCCCCCCCTGCCCCCAATGCATTGTGTTTTCTAATGGTTTACTAATTAAAAGCTATGGCTCTCTGCTAAATTGTGATAAGCCATGGCTTGGTGGTAAACCACAGCTCTGTGTATAGAAAGTTCTTGAAACCATTACTGCATTGGCATTGCTCATGCATTTTACAAGTATTAGATCTGCAATGCAAGTTATGAGAGAAATCTTTTTTGGTTTTGGAAAGTAATAAACATCTGGGGGAAAGGATGACCTTCTCACTGAGAGCTAATGACAAAATAAACAAACAGCCTAAACCACATGGAAAAATAACATAACTCCCTTGCATATGTGCTCTGCATTATAGGACATGTGTAAATGCATAAGAAATGATTGGTCAGGTATGAAACAAATCTGTGTGTGTGTGTGTGTGTGTGTGTGTGTGCTTTCCCACCACATTAATGCGACATTAAGATAGAAAATACAATCATGAAACATCAAGAGGGCCATGGAATTATGTGCAATAAGCCACATGTGTTTTTACATAAAAGATCTTGCCAGACAGTCTTGATTACATTTTATGATGGAGTTTTACCATTACTGAACAAAAGCAATGACGTAAAGGAAATACTCTGGGATTTCAGCAAAGCAGATGATAGGGTATCTCACACCAAAGAATAATAATCAAAACTGGCCTGGAAATGAACATTGTCACATGGATTGAAAACTGGCTGGAGATCTACAAACACAGAGCTATGAAGCATAACAAAACATCTAGTAGAGAAACTTCATGAGTGACCAGCCTTTGATTCATTCTTACAGAAAAGCTGGGTGTAACAGCCAGGATCAGTGGCAGCCAACCTGCAGACTGGGGCAATATACTGCCTAGAGTGAAGAATCTGGCCTAGAGCCTGCTTTCTGATGCCAGCTATCCTCAAAGTCCTCCAGGCACAGGCAGGACGTGAGCACCACTGAAAACAAATGACTAATGCTAGCAGTTATTCTGAAAGATGAGCAAACAATAAATTGGGATGAAACAAGGGAAAACAAATTTTTATGCCTGGGAAAACATTCCTTGCATAGGTAACTGGAGAAAGCAAAAAGGAAGAAGTGATTATGTGGCAAGAAAACTTTTACTTTGACATCAAGCAAAAGCAAAGTTCTCAGAGGTTTTTGGATACCACCATCCTTGTCATCCCTCGTGCAAGGCAGGTAAGACACCAGTGAGTTTGTATCAGCCACAGTTGTTCTATTGACCTGAACTTCATTTGTCATTTCACATTTATCACCATCCTGTGAAATTTTCTGTAGTATTGTGGGAGTATTTTACTCCCATGACTCTCTGGTCCCACGCATTAATGAACATTACAATTTTACTGGTCAATATGAAAATGTGCACCGTGGCTGATGGTTGTTGGACATGGGAGGGAACAGAGTGACCCAGGATGAGGAAAAGGCTGAGGTACTTAACACCTTCTTTGCCTCAGTTTTTAATACTAGGAAAAGTTGTTCTCAGGACAACGGGACTCCAGAGCTGATAGACAGAGATAGGAAGCCAAGTAGCCCCCTGAAATCCGAAAGGAAATGGTTAGACATCTGCTTAGCCTCTTGGATCTTCACAAGTCTATGGGACCGAATGGGATCCATCCCAGAGTGATGAGGGAGCTGGCAGAAGAATTTGCCAAGCCTCTCTCCATCATTTACCAACAGTCCTGGCTCGCTGGGGAGGTGCCAGATGATTGGAAGTTGGTGAATGCCATGCCAATCCACAAAAGGAGTTTCAAGAAGGACCCAGGAAACTACAGGTCTGTCAGCCTGACCTCAGTGTCTGGCAAAGTCATGGAGAAGATCATCCTAAGTGCCATCACACAGCACCCACAGGATGGACAAGGGATCAGACCCAGCCAACATGGGTTTAGGAAGGGCAGGTCCTGTCTGACCAACCTGATCTCCTTTTATGATCAGGTGACCCTGATAATCCTAGAGTCTGGGACCTGTAAAATTACAGTGCTTTATGCAGAGAGCTGAGTGGTCAAGAAAGTTCCTGATTGGGATTATTCCCACCTGATAACAGCAACACCTAATAGACAAAATGATACCAGCTACACATGGATCAATATATAGGTCAGAAAGAAAATCAGTTTTATAGTGGAAGTCCTTCCACAATGTCATTTAGCAGCAGGGTACTATTGTTCCCTAACATTGTATTTATTTTACTGATAGACTTTTTAGTATTCAAAGCCCTAAGTAAAAGAAGGAGCTTCCAGTAATGATTGTTATCTTTCTGGTGTGACTCTCTGCAAGATCAAATCATTGTTATCCCCACTGTGATGCCCATACCTCATTAGCTAATGCTCACATGACAATTACACTTCAATCCAGATCAGCCTATTCAGCAATAAAGCAGCCAAAGCCACAGGCTAGCAAGTGAAGCTCACCTCAGTTCCTGCAGTCTCTAAGAAACAGAGCTATAAGAAACACCTTTTTGGGTTCACTTAGGCAGGAGCTGAAGGCAGAGCTGAAATCACTTCTCCTCCTCACTGATTGCCATTGGGCCTACAGTGCCCAAGCACTACTCTGAAATGCAGGGTGGCCACCGTGAAGTGGAGGCGATGGATGCAAGGGGAGACAAGGATGGTGCATGCTGATATCATGGGATGGCCAGGGGTGAAACACCGCCAGCAGCTCTGTTTTCAGAGGGTTTGAAAGGGGGAGAAACAGGTGGGGGCTGCAATATTCTGGCATATTTTGATTATTTAGCGGGTTAATGAGTCTGAAAATGACCTCAATAAGCTGGACAGTGTGAGGAGCTGGAGTTTAAGAGATGGACTTTTATGTTACAACTTAAATAGCTGACATGCAATCTTCCAGGTCCAGACTTACGAGGCACAGGAGCAGCTCCTATGCCCTGCAAACCACCACATCACTTAGCAAAGCACCCACCACATTTCCCCGTGAAGTCCTGCAAGGCTGGAGCACAGCTTTGCACCTGCATCCCAGCCTCCTCCCGCTCACCCAGCTCTGGAGAGGGGTCTTAAATGAAAGGCATCTTTCACATGGGGTACAGAGCCTTTCACACTGCTGGAGTAGTCTGAAGGGGCTCGCAGCAGATGGGAAGCAGCATGGCTGTGGTGCTTTGGGACCCATGTGGTGGAGCAGCCAGGGCTCTGGAATTTGCAGTGTAAACTATTCACGAGATGCAATGGGGGATTTTTATTATTCTGCCAATATAAACTTTTAAACAAAAGAGAATGAGAGAGCTCTTACACTGATGTAATTCTGAGGATTTCCACTGATAACACTGGAGGTTTGCAACCATACATCAACCTCCTTTCTGGTGCCAGTTCCTTCTCAGACATAGTGGTACCCCAGAGGTTTCACTAACATCAGATTATAAATACCTGTTAAAGAACTACAATTTTTGAGTGTCTTGTGTGTAAATGTAGAGGTGGAGGTTTCCTGGACCATTTTTTAATGAGTTTGCATTCAGGTGGAGAAGGAAAGGTAAGCTAGGAAAGGCCTGGGCTGCTGCTGACTGTGTGTGAAATAACCTTCCTATGGCAGCTTTTTACTTTTCCTCATTGATCCAGTGAGGTAACTGTAAAATTATGGCATCCAAAGAAAATTGCAAAGCATTAAATAAAGTGCAAGGCCAGAATATATTGTAGAATAAGTAGGTCATGTGACATCAGTGTCAGATCAATCTTTTGAAACCAGAAGAATTGTCCTGAGGACATAAAAATATGTGTCATTACATCATAATGCAAAGCACTGAAAATCCTGCAAATTTTTGCACATTTTGATTTCAGTTAGTTGAAATGGAATTTTGCTACCTTGGTTACTGAAGTTGGCCTGGTAAGCACATGATTTGGCCAAAACCCATAATTCACTCATTTTTCTTGACAGGCCTCTCAGGATCAACAGTTTCCACTGACCTGTAAGTCTTTGAGCCAAGAGCAAATCTCTTTAGTGCAGAATTAATCTGTGAACCTTGAACAGCAGGAGAATCAACATGATAGTCCTGTGATTACCATTTCAGATTTCTTTTTAATAAATGCCAGTGCTCTTCTTGACATTAATTTTAGTCTGGTTTTTTAAGTTATTTTCATGACCAACTACATATCCCCACAGCCAACTATGTTTTGACAACTGCAAATACATATGATGTGAAGCTGATAGGCTTGCATGTTGTCCCATATCCCAAGAAGATGGTCCCAGAGCATCTAACAGTGATTATCTCTGCAACTCTTTTATTTCTCCTCAGGCCTGCCATTAGCTTATGTCCCAATTACATTAAAACAATCATAAGGTGTTCTTGTATACAAATAGTATGCAAAGTATTGTAATGTGTGGCCCTGCTATATTGCTGATGCTATCTGACCCCATGCCTGAGAGTCCCCCTTGAGAGAAAGCCCCTCTGAGAGCTAGATCATCTAGGTGCAACATTTAAAAGCACCTGGGGGAAAAAAAGGTCCAGTTCCTTCAAGAAAAATCATGGGTTTCAGTGAAGCGATTTGAACATGCCTCACATTAATTAGGATTTTTTACCCCACTCTACCCTTGTAACAGTATAATTAACGTGTCCACAACATTTATGTTGCTATTTTTAGGTTGAGGGAAGATCTAGTTATTCCTTTGCCAAGATGCTGCTGCTCACCAGGGTTGGTGGCCAGGCACAGTGGCACTGAGGTGTCCTCTCCTCTCTGTCTGGGTCACTGCCAAGCTGCAGCACACAATGATATCCATGACAGTAACCAGCAAAGCTGTGCCTCCAATGCCCCTGCTGCCACCTTGTCCCCTCCTGCTGCATGTGGGTCTACAGTGGCTCATTGGCAGCCAGCTCTGTGCCTCTTCTGCCTCCTCATCTCCTTCCAACCCTTCCAATCCTCTCTGCTGCTCCTGTGCCCTAAATCCTCTGCATTCACAGCAATGAACTTTTCACTCTTCCAGCAACCTGAAGGATTTTTTTTCTGAAAGGTGTTAACCACTTTTTCAGATTTTTTTTCTACTTTGTGACCTAAAAAGTTTATCAGTTTATTTTAAAACAAAGTTTATGAGGCAACTTTTTATTTTGAAGGATCTGGGATTTATGGCGGAGATATTGAAACTAGATGACTTTTAAGGTCCATTCCAAACCAAACCATTCTACGATTACAGTAACAAACCCTTTTTTTCCTCAAGCTTGAATCCTAAAATAATTCAAGCCCACAATTGTCCTATAGCTTATCTTTCCACCCAAATGTATGCACTTTAGCAGCAATAACCTTTCTGTTAATTTAAAAGCAATAACCATTTAGCTTTGCTTGACAACCAAGGTCATTATCATTCTGGGTCACAGCTTTCATATTTAGAAATAAATTTGATAGGAATATCTGCTGGAATCTTATCTAAACTTAAGCTTTCCAAATATTTTAACAGCTTTACATATATTTTCTGGCTTCAACGGTTATAATGACACTTAAGAAATGTAAAACTAATATATTTTACTTTGCTAAATGGCTTTCCACATCATGGGGAATAACAAATGTTTTTGTAAAATATTAAGGATGGAGTGTCAACCTCCTTGTACCCTTCCCCACAGCTACACCTTTCTTCAGTTAAGAAAAAAGCAGAGAAACATTTGGTTTGAAAGTGGGGTGTGAAAGGAAGAGAAACATGTGCACATCACCCTTACAAACAAAACATACCCTGCTTTGGAAATGATGATTTAGAAAGGAAACGTACCAAATGGAAAGAATTCAGAGAACAAGACTGGGTCGGAGGACCAGGAATCATCGACTGCAAGGAAAGCTGAAGGATTTGGTATTGTTTAGTCTAGAAATAAGGATTGTGGGGACATAGTGTCCAAATATGTAGAAGGTAGCTCTAAGGAGGAAAGAATAAACTCTGTTCATATCCCCTGGGTTTAGGACAAGTTGTCATAGGCTTAACTGAGGAGATGGTTTCAGTCAGCCATCAGGGAAAATAGTTCCCAATTTGAAGGGCAATGTAGAGACAGGCTCATAAGGGAGGCTGCACATCCCCATCACCCCTCATCTCCAAGAGAAAGTTATCCATGAGGCCCTGAGGAAAGACCCAGGTAAAGTTGCTTGATGATGAGGTTAGGTGATCTTTTTAGGTCCTTCCTAAATGCGCTTCCTGCAATTACAATGTTGGTGTCACAAACAGCTTGGGTACACTCTGAAACCATTGCTTTTTCCTCTCAAAATATTAGGATGCTGGAAGTAGCAATGAGAGGCAGGGGGGCTGTGGTAGGAGCCTGGCAGGGACCTTGAGCATTCCTCTGCTTTTCCTCTGCTGGCTACCCCTTTCTATAAATTATACCCTCTTACACTGCAGCAAAAGTCAAACTCCATTTGGAGGTCAACAGTTCTCATTGTCCATATGAGACAGAAGATTCATGAATTTCAGCCCTCAATGTATTTGGTTTGCATGTCATGGTTTTGGTAGTGGAGGTGGCAGTGGGAGGGGCTAAAGGGGCGGCTTCTTTGAGAAGCTGCCAGAAGCTTCCCTTATGTCTGACCGAGTCAATGCCAGCCAGCTCCAAGCCGGACCTGCCACTGGCCAAGGACGAGCCCATCAGCAACAGGGGAGAGTAATGGAATGGCACTTGGCATCCAACCAGGGTCAACCCACCACACTCATATAACAGACCATTTAATCTGTAAAATGCTAGTGGTCGTGTTATGGCTGAGACAGGCAAGAGAGCCAAGTCATTGCTCAATGGAATGCAGTGAAGTCTGGGCTCTTACCTTAGCTTACAGGAGCTGCAGATATGTATATCAGGTTATGTGGAGTAATTCAACACTATACAAGAGAAATAGAGCTGTTTCCTCTTGGATCCCAAATCAGTGGGAGGAGGCCTAGCTCATTTTTTTTTCCTCTGAGTCAGTTTTGAAAGTATCCTAGTCTTGCAGTGAAAGGTTTTGCAGTGTGTTATGAAGGACAACTAAAAATCTTGTCCATCATTTTTTTAATGTCTGTCGTTCACAGCTTGACAGTCCCACAAGCTATTAGGAAAAGGGAGTTCTCTATGGTGAATGGAAAATAATAAATCCACGGTGGGATCAGAAGAACAATACAAACCATCAGTATGTTAAAAACACAAACTGACAAAAAATATGGCCCTTGGGGTTCTTAAACACACTCATAGTAAAAACTGTCTAGGTTGTGAATTAGACAGACAGAGAAAGTGATGTCTGAAATGCATCCAGAGCAAGGATGATAATCTGATAACTTTTATGGATGAGTGTATGTTACACTCGAAAGGGTCTCCTGTTCATTGGAATTTCCTTCATGTTTCCTAAAGAGCCAATATCAACAGTTCACTTTCTACTTGCAATAAATTTAAGTCCCATCAGCCATAAAACAAAGATGCTCTATTCTTAATGCAACCTCCATAACTTCTCATTCTAGTTACTGTAAACATTTCTGTTATGAATGTATAATTCTCACTGGTCACTTATATGCCAACTTGACTCATGTTACCTAATTTATCACTCTGTGCTTCAACTCACTGAAATGGGAATTGGGCTATGTGGCCAATGCTTTGCTGAGCTCCAGGGAGTCTGTCAGCAACACCTGGCTGTAACACAAAAAATAGTGCAGGTTATTTATGATCTGTATGCTGATAACCACGCTTCTCAACTGTAATTTTGGGACAAGCATCTGAAAAACACCCCCTCATCAGATTTTATGTGGTAGAATGTCTTTTCTCAAGAATATGTTGACCATGAATAGAAACCAACCCTGATGCTGAGTATCACTGTGAGTGCTGTGGACTGTGGGTTTTCCAGGAGTCAAGTAGTGTGATGAGTACTGTGAGATCCAATAAGGCTCAAGCTTATACTGAAGAGACGTGAGTTCTGCACATATTTGAACACCTAGAAGATTTTCCCAAAGTCAGCTTCCCTCCTCTTAATGGCACCTGCCTTTTGTACTCAGGATTATGCTGCAGTTTCAGTTCTGTGTATTCCCACCACTACCCACCCAACTGAGAGCAAAGTTAAATGGCTCCAGGCACAAGTGCTCAGATTAAGTTGAGAAATGTTGCTCACAAAGGGAAGAGATTAAGCCTTATCTTAAATGAAATGCTATCCTTTCATGTCTAATACTTAGCTCCTATGTGAGGTCCCTCATGGATGAATATCCAGTTACTGACTTTCAACTTTGCCTTGCAATTTGCAATTGAAAGACCGAATGCTGGACAAGGACTGTAAGAAAATCTTCAGTGCAGAGAAACCCAAAATAAACAATCTTAGGAGTGTATTAATGTGAACAAAAGAAATAATGCATAAAAATAAGAAGATATAGAAAAAACGGGGAAAATATGAATGCTAGGAAGATTCAAATGTTACTTGCTATGGGAGGTGTTGATAACGGGCCATATGCACATTGAGATGCTTATGCCAGACATATTTGCTCACAAGCAGCATACTGCTTTAACTACACTGATTATAAAATCAAACTTAATTAAATCAGAGCAATGTTTGCATGCAGGAAGCATGCAGCCCTTCAAAAGCAAACTTCCCTTTGATGCAATGGACTGAATTTCACACAGCATATGTAATAAGGCTGAAAGGGATATTAAGAATTGGTAGAATCATTGGTAGGTTCATCTGTAAGGCTGGGACATGACTCTTCCTTCATATCTGGGCAGCAGGTGTAGCTGTGGGAGGATGGCTCTAGATGGCCATAGTGGTGATCCCACATGGAGCACCCAATGCTCAGACTCTCAGTACTTGCACTTTGCCTGTTTCTACAGCAGAGATGTCAGCTGGGGTTCCCATTTAATGTGCACACCCATCCCTGCTGCTGGAAACATGCCATGTGCTGCAAACTTGGACTCCACATTCACATGAGACCACCTGTATTTCTGGGATAGAGAGAGTGGATAGATCTTTGTTTATTTGACAAGCTTTGGCAAAACTACCTAAGTGAGGAGTTTCTCAGCACTTACGTAGTCTCTCAGGCAGAGTATCTGGCACAAAAGGTCCTGCAGAAGGGAGAGAATGGGGTACTTCCTGCTAATGTAAACCTATCTGCACAAAGTATTAATAACTACTGTGGCCTGAATCCCAGGATGTTCATGAATTCTACTTAGCAGCTACTCACATAGTGTTTAACATTTTTATTAACAGGTTGCCATCAAAACAGAAGGGCAGGACTTGGTACCTGGACCACCTTCAGCCCAGAACCTCTGGGACCACAAAGCATGGAGGTTGCCTCCAGCTTACCCCAACCTTTTTGGAAAGGAGCAGCAGTAAATACTCTGAAGAAGAGCAATGAAGGATTCACACTGTAGGGAGCATCCATTCCATCCATCCTGTTCTCCTTCTCCAAGCTTTCCATTCAGCTCAGCTTTTCTCCATCTGAGTAGCTCCAATCTGTCCAGAATACGGTCCTATTTTTAGCTGTTCACAATGCATTAGCAGTATGAGATTCTAGGTGTTAGGATATTAAAACAGAAAGTCGTTGCATCTGATCTCATTGAAATACAACTGCCTCTGGAGTTTCCAATTCAGATCATCCTCATGGCTTTAATTGCACGGGGCACTTGTGAGGTTCATAAAATTAGTGTTCAGGCAAATGTACCCTTTGGGGGCAGATTCGGTAGAATCATGTTTATTCAGTGCAAGTTAAGTACTGTTCACTCACTTGTAGCCTCACATAGTTCCTCAGATATCATAATTTTCTTGGAAGGGAATGTCTGCTGGTGCTAACATGCTTGGAAAGCTCATAAAACCTGGAGGTAGAGTCAGCCTATGTATCTTGCATTTGCTAACAGTTCACTGTGGGTTTCCTTAATGTGGCAGATTTACAGGGGTCATATTTCCACCTGGATGAGTTTGCCCATGAATAATTCTCCTCTGTCTTGCATACAAGTATGATTTTCCTACAACACCCATATATTTCTCTGTCCCAATTCCCCCTCTGCCTCCTTGGTATTTTTCTTCACACAACACTGTGGCCAAGGCAACAGAAAGAAAATCTTTCTATGAACATGCATGTTACTTTCTGAGTCTTGTATGCCTTTTTTTGGGGAGCAGAGCTCAAGCATGATTTTAGCTGGTAGAGTCTTGTATGCCTTTTTTGGGGGGGCAGAGCTCAAGCATGATTTTAGCTGGTGGTGACGATGGCACAGTTTAAGGATGATTTGGTGCAATTAAATAGTTCATCTTTTCATTGTTCAGACCAACATGGGTCAAAATACCCAGGTTGATGTCACAACCTTGATAGCACTGGTGTTATGAGAGGCAGCACCCACCCAGCACATGCCCCATAATGTGGCCAATATCATGGTGTATCTGCTCTGTGCTGTGGGGTGGCAGGGACTGGGGTGGCTCGGGTAGCACCAGCCCTGTCCCCATGCCTGGCTCCACACCAGCCCACGTGGGAATTTCTGCATCCCTGGATGAGCACTGACAGGTGGTTCTTCCATTAGGAATCTCTGCACATAGGCAGGTTAACTGTCGGCCAGAGGCAGTACTGGGGATTCTGCACAGGTTGCAATCACATCCTGTCCCCAGGCAAGGTGCTCCAGGCTGTCTGTACATTGTTACTGTACTCTGCATGCTCCCTCCTTGTCATTTGTGCTGCAGCAAGGGGAAGCAAGGCTTGTAAACCCCTGCTCTCTCCCAGTCACTCCTGCCAGTTCACATCTCTGGCACTAAGCTTCCCATACACTTTTCTGGCAGAGCAGGTTAAGGCAAGATATGGAAAAGTTGGCTCCAGAGAAGAACTGAAGCTAACAAAAACACGCTGGTTCTATATTTGCATATGTAAACATATTTGTGCTTCGAAGAGAAGAAAGCTTCTCCAATCTTGGTCACCAAATGGCAAGATTTTAATCCATTTTTCTCTATCAATAGGTGAAAGAGTGAGTAAATCAATGAAGAGTGTAGGAAATGCACTCACGGTAGCAGATAAAAGAACACCTCTAAGCACGTGTGAGCATTTTGGAAAGCTTATGCAACATTTCCTTTGCAAAATAAACATATACATACAGCCCTGATTCCAAACTGCCACCAAGAATATCATCGCTTGCAAATGTTTTTTGAAAGGAGGTTGTCAAATTGCTAAATATACTCAAAGCTTTGAATAGACATTTTGCACCATTTCCTTTCTAGCCCTCTCTTCTTTTCTTAGCCCTCACACAGAAGTTGGAAGACCTGCCTGGGGATGGCATCCCACTAGGCTGGGTGCTTGCAGTAGCAATTGGACTTGCCTCACCACTTTATAGCCTTGGGTACCATGCCAGGGGAAGTCTAGGACTCTGCTTGCTCTCCATGTGCTGCTAACACCTCACAGGACTGGCACCAGGGTGGAAGGAGGGGAAGGAGCAGAAACAAGGACACATCCAAGGGGACGGGAGTGGAAGGATGGGCAAAGCTGCTAAAGCACCGGCACAAGGTCTGTACCACACATGGGGATGGGGGCCCACAGCCAGCCTGATGCCTAGCCTACACCAAGGCCCAGAGGTGCAAAAAATAGCTGACATAATGGTTTTCAGACACTCATGCTTTAAAAATTCAGAAGGCTTTTTTATGCGCTGGCTTGCCTCGGTGATGAATGGCCATCTGTCTGTAAGTTAGTGCAGGTACCCAGAATGCATCATTTCAAAGTTTTTACACTTCAGCTGGAAGACCTTACAAATGCAACAAAGAGAAAATGGTGCAACTCATGACATGTTAACATACACAGTACATACAAACCTCTGCCCTAACCAGCCATAGCTCTTTCCCAAGGATATTAGGGGCAGCTAGCTGGGCTTTCTGAGATTGGATATACAGGCAGAGTGCTACCCGAGAGCTATCTCCTGGTGGTCATAGATATTCATGACTTTTTTTTTAGTACAGGTCAGTCATAGAGTAGGGAGGAAAAGTCAAGTCAGATCCTCCAAACCCTGGTGTTTCTGAGGAGGCAGAAGCATTCATACTGCATCCCAGTCTTGAATATTTCATCTTTCCTTTACTTACACTTCCATGATTCCACTGACTTGCAGAAATGAGGGTGCACGAGAGGGCAGACGTCCACGTCAGTCTCAACAAAGAGATCACTGAAGCTCTATGACATGAACATGCTGAGCCTAAAGAAGCTGTCCAGGGTGGGTACCTAACATGGAACCAAATTAATCATTTGCTGCTATTTCAGTCACATATGGCATGAGCTGCCACCGCTATGTTATGGAAGCAGCACTTCCATTTCTGCTTCCAGAAGGAGAATTTGCCTGGGTCCTCCAGGTGAAGAGTAACCTTGTTAAAGCTGTATCAAGTCCCAACCCAATTCACCACAGGGATGTAAAAATCCTTGCAGAAGCAAAGCGGTAGATTTGAAAAGCTGCACATTAGATGGCAGGATCTCTTTTTCTGCCTTTTTTTTTTTAAATTGATGTGGGAGAAAATGCATGTAGAGCCTGTAACAGCTGGAAAGTCTGGAGATAAAAATATCACAAACCAGAGAAAGACAAGGTTAGAAAGAACCCCCGGGGGTGATCAGGAGTAGCCCCTTGCTGTTGAAGATACTGTATTTAATGAAGTTATATGATAAAGTACAAACACAACAGCTGTACCAAACTGCCACCATTCATGGAGCTACACCTTCTGCTCCTGTCTGGCCGGGATCCTCCACAACCTCCTCCTCTTAGGATCAGTATGATCATTACGCTTTCTTCCCTTCTCCAGCTGAGATTTATTTATAGCCTACTTAGACCCGTTTGTTCTTGAGGCAACACTATCCATTAGTGTAACTAGTGGTTCCTCCTCCTTATTGCTCACGGCTTTCTGGAGCATGATGGCATCTCCTTGTCCTCTCCTCAGCTGCCCCAGTGGACTGAGAGCCTGTGCTGCCATGGTCACTTCTCCCTTGCACAAGGGACCCTGTACCTGTATCTTGCACCCACATCCCTACCCAACCCACTGCTTGCTCCTCAGATGGGGACCCTCCTGTGGGAGGGCTCCAGGGAGAACCTGTCAGATGCAGGTGCTGTGCAAATGATACTTCTGGGACAGCGCAACATGTACCCCCCTCGTGGGATCCCACAACATCCAACCCATTGCTTTGACCCTGCAACACCGGCCCTAGTCCTAAGGACCCTGCAACACCCACCCCAGTGTTTTCACCCTGCAACTCCCACCTGAGTCCTGGGGACCCTGCAACACTC
>NW_008674400.1:156366-156587 GCF_000695815.1 Acanthisitta chloris
GCAACCCCCACCCGAGTCCTAAGGGCCCTGTAACACCCACCCGAGTCGTAGGGACCCTGCAACACCCACCCGAGTCCTAGGGACTCTGTAACACTCATCCGAGTCCTAAGGACCTTGTAACATCCACCCCAGTGCTCTGACCCTGCAACACCCACCCGAGTCCTAAGGTCCCTGTAACACCCACCCGAGTCGTAGGGACCCTGCAACACCCACCCGAGTCC
>NW_008674401.1:0-5882 GCF_000695815.1 Acanthisitta chloris
AGAGATAAAGGAAGATTAACCAGCCAGTTCTTTCGGTCTTTGAAACATTTACTCAAACCTGCTTGCTTATAAAATATATCTTTTTCTAAGCACTAAATAGAAGCTAAAATGGACACTATTTTTCTTCTGATTAGATCTTTGATCATCCTTTATCTGTTTATACTTGCCAGAGAGAAAAAACAGATTGTTTTTTTCCCCCACTATCTACTCATACTCTTTATAAATGATACATTTGCCTTTTTCTTTTCCACAACTCCCTTCAGCTTAGAATGGTAATAACGGGAGTAATTGACATACTGACAATATTTTAACTTGGTCTGTATTTTACTTCCACATTGCCCAAGACACTGCTATATAAAGACTCTTGGAGGGCTAATGCCACATACTTTTCTGATGTATTAAATCACCAAGAATAATTCCAGCCAGTCACAACCCAGAGAAGTCAAAACTTTATCTTCCCACAAACATCATTAAATTATCCTAGAATCACCAAGGCTGGAGGAGAGCTCTAAGATCATCCAGTCCAACCATTAACCTGTCACTGCTGGAACCCCTAAGCCCTAAACCAGAGCCTCCAGTGCCGCAACCAGATGCCTCTTCAACACCTCCAGGGATGGTGACTCCACTACTTCCCTGGGCAATATCCCAGTGCCTCAACACCCTCACAGGGAAAACATTTCTCATCACATCCAATCTGACTCTGCCTTGGCTCAGTTTATGTCCATTCCCTCTAGTCCTCAGTTGCAGCAGCACTTCACACCTCCAACTACTCCCTAAAGGCACAGGTTGCTCTTCTGTTCATGCCATTGCACACACACAAATTCTTCCCTTTGATCGAATCTTGCAAGGTTTTAAGGGCCTTTGTGATGGGAAAGTCAACGGGAAATTCTGGGAAGGGAGCACTATGTAACTTTGAAACACTGATGAAGTAAGTCAATTTATTCTTGTGTTGAGGTTGTTGAATCTTCCTTTGTTTAGTCTAGTTCTATAAAAAGGATATTCATAAGCCTATCCCTAAGTTGGTTTCTGACATTTTGGAACAATCGCCTTAGTTGCCTGCAGCAGCTCTCCAACACTGCTCTATGTACCCGAGGCAGCTGACAGAAGGTTCATCCAGCAGAACCTCAGGATACAGAGCCTAATAGTGTCGCAGGATTTTATACGCCGAGCAGACAAGTTGCAGTGAAACACTGAGGCAGTGCTGAAGGCATTTGACACAGACAAACACTCAGAAGCAGAGACTGTGCTACTTGGGAGGACAGTCCATGAAGGCACTTGCGTGTGCTGACACTAAGCAGCTGGCACTGGGAGTGAAGCTCATGGAGATGAGTCAGGACTGACTGCTCAGGGACTGTGCTCATCAGCACAGCTGGCAGCAGACAGGTATGTGTTTCCAAAACAGTCTGCCCTTTGCTCCTGCTTCCAGCATCATGATGCTGTGGAAGAGGTGGCCAGAGGGAGAGGAGAAGCTGGCAGGAAGGGCAGCAGAGACTAAGATATTCCTGTGGGAGCACGAAGTCCCCCAGCCTGCCCCATTGTTCCCAGAAGAGCATTTTGCTCTATATATATATTGGCTAACTGACTCCCCACTGCTGAGGGTGGACAGGTGAACCCATGGCTTGCACTTCCCCAGAAAACACTCCTCACCACAGGCTGGAAGGTCACCCTTCTGCACAAACCCTCATGGCCCTCTCTGCTGCACCCTTGGCCACCCCAGATCTCATATCCATTCCTGACAAGACATCTTGCTCCAACAGGGGGAAAGGGGAGTGCTGCACTTCTCTTCTCCAGACTCTCCCACACCCTCCATAGCCTAGCAGAGGCAATCAAATTCACTTTCCTCTGAAGGCTTCTAGCCAGAGAGTGCTTAACTTATAGGAAATAATTTCATAGAATCACAGAATTTTAGGGGTTGGAATGGACCTTACAGATCATCCAGTCCCAACCCCCTGCCCGGGGCAGGGACACCTCCCACCACACCAGGTTGCTCAAGGCTTCATCCAACCTGGCTTTGCCATATTTCCAGAATTGAAGTTACCATATCTTTCTCCTGAATTAAGACTTGCCAGTGTTTGTTGGACTTGCTCTTGGTATTGACAAGCCCTTGAGGACACTCAGGGACAAGGATGTCAAATGGCCTTAGGGGATGAGGCCTTGAGCAACCTGATCTAGTGAGGAGGTGTCCCTGCCCAGGGCAGGAGTTTGGGACTAGATGATCTGTAAGGTCCATTCCAACCCCTCAATTCTATGATTCTATGATAGGTCTCTCAACATCAAAGACAGTGCAGCTCTAGCCATGACTGTCTGCACAAAGCAGGTGCCCAGCCCTGCCTTACTTCACTAGTAAAAGCACACCCAAGTAAAGTGCTGCCACTTTACTTAGTCATTCAGACTAAGGCACATGCCAAAAGCCCAGGTCATTCTTTTTATTTGCTCTTGATTTAAGTGCATCTTCATCTCAATAAATCATGTCTTTAATGAAGAGAGAACAGAAAAATTGTTCCGGTTAGTTGGAAGAAATCATATTCTTTTTGATTTTAGAATTGCTTGTGTCAGACTTGGGTCCCCAAATACGATTTAAAAATAGGAGGGTGACATGAGGAAGGCATGAAGTCAATAGAGCAGAGCTGCCTCTGCCTGGCCACAGCCAGGGCACCACTCCCCAGATGGGACTGATCCAGGGACAGGAACCACTTGGCCTCCCACCAGTGCAGCTCCAGCTGCCACCACGTGCGCAGCTCAAACAGCACTGGTGGAATCAGCATTGCCCTAGTGGAAAAAACGATGCATGTTTTTATCACTGTTTTGGCTATCCTCTCCCTAGTAGCTGGATAGAGCTTACTCTCAGCTCTGTCCCAGCACCCGTTTTGCCAAGACTAGAAGTGGAAAGGGAGTTGGGTTGGGAGCCTGGAGAGAATGCCAAGCCTACCACTGAGCACTGGTGGACAGAACATCTCCTCGATTCCCCCAGCATTATGTGGCAGCCTGCCCATGTGTGTGGAAGGTGATTCCCCCAGGGCTCCAGCACAGCTGGAAGACCTTGCTCTGCTGCAGAAAGCACACAGACCAACACTGCAGCAGCATCGACAAGATACCAAAACACAAACCCAGGTTTTCCATGGCATTGTCATCTCTCAACCAAGCAGTACTAATGTTAGGAAACAGAACCTTCTCCAAAGGAAATGGCAGTGTGAAGAGTGTCAAAAATGAGAGCCCCTGCAGAGATCCATCAAAACAAGCTTCTCCTGTAACCATCTCGTGGGAGCAGTCTTAGCCTGACCTGGAAACATCTTAATCTACTGCTCTGTCTTCCACTCTGCTCTCATGGTGATTTGAAAACAGAGCAATACAAAAGCCCAGATTAGCTATAATTAATATTTTAATTATAATTGGTCAATATAAAAAAGACTAAGCTTCCAGTGTCACATCTGGATGCATTTGACAGTGCCACAGTGCAGTCAGTGGGAGCTACCTTGGAGCAGCTCCCTCTTCTGTGCTGAGGCATGTGATCCTGACAGTAGCTGGCTCAAGGCTGGCTTTGCTACATCAAGTGCCTCTGTGAGAGCAGTCCTTCCAAATCTCCTTGTATTTATTTAATCACAGATATGTCAGAGATAAAAAGCATTTTTCACACTGCCAACCCTGACAGAATCTCCACCCTCAACACAGCATGAGCTGCTTCTGCCACACAGGCACAGTCCTGAGTTTCAATCAGTTGTCCCTGCACAACTACCATGCACACATGAAGAAACTTTCTTTCCTGTAAGACTGGCTGAGCACTGACACAGGTTGCCTAGAGGGGCTGAAGAGCCTCCATCCTTGGAGGTAGTCAAAAGCCAGCGGGACACAGCTTTGAGCAGCCCATTGTAACTGGCCTTGCTCTGAACAGGGGTTTGACTAGATTCATAGAACCATAGAGTTTTTAGGGATTGGAATGGACCTTAGAGATCATTCAGTCCCAACCCTCTGCCATGGGCAGGGACACCTCCCACCAGGCCAGGTTGCTCAAGGCTTCATCCAGCCCCTCCAGCCTCAGCAATTCCATGATGAAGGCCATAGGGCAATTAAAGTCTGTGACTGCACAAATGCCATAGGAAAAAAGTCTAGCTAATATAAGCCATTTTGTAGAAGGAAGGAACCAGTATCTTTTTTTCCCAGGACAAAAGTGGTTGCTCCATTTAGCCTATTGCGAACAGCAGTGCATACAACCTTGCCTACCACGTAGTCCTCTGCTAACACAACCACTCTTTAAATGTAAACTGTGAGATCATGTTCATCTGAGGATAACGTGAGCATTGGGCCAGCTCTCCAAAAGCAATGGAGGTCCTGCCCAGGAAGTACAGTGGTTCACACAGCCCAACCACAATCCTGCAGAGGCATCAGCCTGGCTCCAGAAGCTCCAAAGAGAAGCTCCCTGAACACCACCCATGCCTGCTGCAATCTCCTTCACTTTTTGGGTGGTTGCTAGGGTCAGGCAACAGCCTAGACCTGGAGACAATGCCAAAAGAGTTGAATTGATTGAAAGGCCACCCATGTATGGCTGAAAGTTTATCTAAGGCAACAAAACTGCAAGGAGCTCAAATTCCACAGCATACTCGTGTTTCCTGGTGGTGCTTATGAGGAACTGTAAATCTGCAGTCAGCTCAACCCACCAAGAATGGTTAATGATGGGAACAGCACCATAATATAATGAAGAGCTCCAGATTACATTTTAAGGAATCTTGACTTTAATAACACTATCTATCCAACAAACACAGGATGCTGCCAAGTCAGAGCCTCTTCAGAGCTGCTACAGAAGACCTGAAATGGTACAACTGATATTAAAGTTTGTACCTTCTTTTAACAAGCATCTCCTCCCTGCATAGATTTCTGCCTTTGATTGGCAGCCATGGTTTACCCAACGACTTCACTTTACAGCACCAGACAGGGACACACCTCACAAATAGCCATTCATATCCTAATTAATTAAAATTAATTACAGCCTGAAAGAAACGTATTTCAATCAGCTTAATGCCAAGTGTATGGGCCTGAAAGAAACGCATTTCAATCAGCTTAATGCCAAGTGTATCGCCTAAGACGTTCACCACTGGGTGATTTCCTGCAATCACAGTGAGCCTGATATTATCAGCCTGGAAGCAAAGGCTAAGACATCAGTTCAGTGTGTTGCTTACTTCAGCTGACTCGAGGCACACACACCATCCCCATGGCCATAGAAAGGTGTTGAAATTCATTATCGAACTCAATTTCATCTGAAACTGCAGAGAGGTTTAAAATAACCCTTTCCCATACTTCCTGCATTGATTAAAACACTGATACAAGACCTTAGATTTATAGCAGGAAGCATGACAGAAATCCATGTGCCTATACAGGCAGGTTTTCTGCACCCTTGAATTTCACAACCTCACCAAAGGCAAGAAAGCAAGGAGACACGAAAATATGACCTCCTTAAAATCACTATGCCAACTGCCCTTTACTTAGAGGTACAGAAGGAACAGCCCAAATACTTCAGGAGCTCCAGAAAGGAGAGCCCTTTAACTTAAGGACAGTGAACAGCTATTATCTCAGCGATAAAATTAGCTCCCTTAACAAAACTTGCAGACTACTCGCATGCTTTCGATTTTAAATGTCTGTGCTTCAATCTGGCTCTGTCGGGAAAGGTGCCAGAACTCAGCTTTAACCATTAACATCAGGATCCTTCCTGGTCTCCAGCCTGCTGCCCATCGCGGGGGTCAAAGGCAGCGCGCACGGCGCCTGGAAACCAAGGAACCAACACTGCTGGTTTACTATTATTATTATTATTATTTCCTTTTGATATTTATATTTTTTTGCCGTGGAAACACAACTGGAGGTTTAAAGCCCCGGGTGGGTGCGTGCTTTATATT
>NW_008674402.1:0-6776 GCF_000695815.1 Acanthisitta chloris
AGGAGGGAAGGAAGGAAGGAAGGAAAAAGCTAAGTTTCTTGCTTTTAATACAAATTAGTTATCATGTGCAGTCTGTACTTCTAGACCGTTCTGGAAACATGTCTGAGAGCCTCAGGATACTTCAGTGGTCTTGATGCCTCCACTACTGGATTGAGTCCTGGTCAACAGTCTATGCCTGCTTCTCAACCTCATTCCTGCACTTGCACTGTACTGTGTTGTGCATACCTCCAGGAGCCAAAAAAGGGCATATGTTCCAGAAAAGTGCTACCCTATCTCCATATGGCCCCCTTCTCTAGCCACATCCTGTTATTTCTCATGATGTGGTCTTGCCAACAGTTCTTGTTTGGCTCCATGACTATCCAGCTACTGCTGTTTGAGACATACACTTTAGCCCCTTATCTCCTGGGTATCTATGAGGCATGGGTTGCTTTCAGATTTTACTGTGGGTAGAAGAACAGGATATAATAAAATTTAAAATCTAGAGCTTTAGAGAGTCAATGGTATCCAAAATGCAAGACCTTCATAATAAATTATTAAGTGTTAATGCATTTTGCATGAAATATTCAATAATAATTATATTTTCTGGCAAGAAATCACAAACTAGATATAAAGTCACAAATTCTTATTAGCTTCTCTGGAAATTATGTGCCCATTTATCCTTAATAACTTTGAAAGCCTCCATAATTGCAAGCAAATCCAGAAAACTCAGGTTCCAGTCATTTAGACCATCATACAGAATACGGACAAACAAGACAGGAGGAAAGAAAAAGAGAGACTAAAGAAGTCATCCTATGGAAAGTAAACAGCCCAAGAAAGTCAGTTTCTACATCTCAGAGATAAGAAACACAACAACAAAATATTTTATTGCAAATATCAATTGCTGTCATAAGTTTGGCAAACAACATTATAGAAAAACTTAGAGTTTCACAGGGCTGCCCATTAAATGTGAAAGTTAACAGTCTGATAACTTCATTGACTGACTCTAATCAGCTTAGTCCAAAATCTAGTCTTGTTCCTGAGATCTAACCTGTGGCTTATGCTTTTACAGAAAGTCATCAAGATAGAAAAAAATCAGGATGGAATTCTATCATTCATCACCAAAATTTAGAAACAATGATCAATGTCACTTTAGCAATGTGAAAACTATCATACATCAAAAAAGAATTAGGTTAATTTTACACTTGTTAAGGGTAACTAGAAATCTGATAGATATGATTCTGATACACAGCTACATCAATGAAATAATTCACTGCCAAATTTCTGATCAGAAGTATAGCATACTCAATACAAGAATCAAAAAATGTATGTGTGAATTAGGGGAGATATATTCTGCAGTGATCTATCTTCCTCTTCCAAACTCGTGGACTAGATTTTTTCCCTCTGAAGCTTCCATTTGATAGTGCTTATTCCCTTTCTGAAGACTGTAAAAGAATCATAACAAAACAAAAAATCATACAGTAAATAATAGAATATACAGAATTTCATTTCCATTCATACTTCATTTTTCCCTTTCCCTGGATATGTACTCAGGTTGCTGGTACTTCATGGTAATACTCACACATTATGTGGAAGACCATGAATTAGGAAGTAGGAACTAGACTTTTGCTGACAGTATATGCCATATAAAGATGACTGGAAGACACTGAAAGATCAATACTACTTAGAGATGATAATGATTAGTGTCAGCAGACAAGCAAGTTGATAAGACCTCATGAAGGGAACCGAGAACCAGAGCCAGACTTGGAGCCACACACATTTGAAGCAAAGCACTGGCATTTCTGGCTAACACACTTGGCAGCTTTAGCATTATATATTCATCACAGATCATTTCAGCAGAATCTTATAAATCTTATATCAGTGTGACTTAGGCAGTGCCTTATGTCCATCTGTTCACATGACAATGTAATCCCCAGTTTACACTAATTGTACAGTCCCTTCACAGGGAAGCCCTGGAGTGACAGCAAGGAGAACAACCTCAGTACCTGTGTCTACAGTTTACCTGGAGAAAAGTGTGACAGGAACATGAAACAAGGACTTAACCTGGAAACAATTAGCACAGTGTTGTAGCAGAAACTGCATTAAACTTCTTTCTGCAGTGCCATGGACCCCGGGGCCACACATGTGAACACACATGCACACTCTGCATATTCTTACCATTTAACCCAGGCAAAGTGGAAGAGATGGGCAGACCATGCTTCCGATTCATTTGGAAGAAAAGGCTTAACAAATCATTTGGCATTAGCATGCTACTCTGAATTCACCTCTTTCCGCTACTCAGTTCTCTAAATCACACATGCAATAAACTAGCTCCTCTAGTTAGCTCTATCAGTGTGCAAACTTTAGTCATTTACATGCTCCATATTTTCAGAAATTCATAATTTGGTATTCAGCTTACAAAAAAAAGTAGACAAAATGATGTAGAAATGATATAAACAGAGTTCTAAAAATCTGTCACAGAGTTTCTGACTTGCTTTTCCTAGCTTTTCTTTATCAGGTTTCTACATCTTTTCCTCACTGAATTCTTACTGATACACTCCTTACAATAAAAATTCTGCTTTGGAAAAGAAAACACATACATTCTCTACTAAATAGTCATCATAATCCTCACTTGCTGGGTCATGTCCATTGTGGTTATAACCTCTCTAATGACATTACCTCTCTTTTGTGTCTTCCATGAAGCACACAGTACACTTAGAAATATCATGTTTTCTATGAAAATTAATTTACCCAACACATAAATTATTCATCTCAATATTACAGTCATGATGTAAAAAGTGCAGGGACTTAAACACAAAAAAACCAAAACCACATTCAAAAATCTCTTGATGCCACTGACCAAGACTAGAAGAAGATTCTTGAGCAAGAATCTTTGCTCCTGTTCATGGGTGATATTGGTGAATGCAGGTGGGGAATGCCTTATTCCACTGAATCAAAAAGCTCAAATCTCCCAAAAACTTAAAAAATTCCATCATCTAATTTCCAGCTTTGCATCCAGGACTTATCAAAGAGCAACATCCACCCTGAGATTGTGGACCTAAGAACTGTTCCTTAAAAGCACATAGCAAATGAAAACGAAGCCTGGGAGGGAAGGGGGGGTGCATAATAAATCTGCAAAGTCATCCAAAAAATGGCCACGGGAAAAAGAAAAGAAAAAAGAAAGAGAGAATGAATAAAATATTTCACATTCTTTTATATACTACTGCATGAGTTCAAAACTGAAAAAAAACCCTTTGCTGGCACACTTCCTTTGCCTCCAGAAGATGACTGCTCCAATCTGCCACCACGTGGAAAGAGGGAAACAAAGAAAGTCACGGTTAAGAGATCAGCTCTCAACGACTGCGTTCAACATGCAAAGGGACATGGGAGAAGAAACACTGCATTATGCAAAAACAGAGGGGGGAAATGCAAACAAAACAAAGGGGGGAAAGTAGGAACCAAAAGCGATACCCTAATTGAAGTGAGAGAAAGCTCCACAGGGATAAATAAACTAGGCCTTCCCATCCCACCACATCTTGCATAAGCAAAATCCAGAATGGAGAAAAAGAGCAAGTTAAAACATCCAGTCTGTTTAGAAGCAACAGACCAGTCTAGGCAGAACACTCAAGACAGCCAAAATCAGTCACAATTCAAGGCAATGTCTCACATTTTCAATACCTAATCCTAAGGTTCTCAATGAGTTACACCAACATCTGTTATCATTCAATGTGCTGTTTTGGGCTGGGGTAGAGTTAACTTTATTCACAGTGGCTAGTATGGGGCCATGTTTTGGATTTGTGACGAACACAGGGTTGATAATACAAAGATGATTTTGTTATTGCTGAGCAGACCTTACACAGAGCCAAGGCCTTTCCTGCTTCCCATACTGCCACACTCACTGGCAAGGAAGTTGGGGGTGCATGGGAGATTGGGAGGAGACACAGCCAGGACAGGTGACCCAAACTGACTAAAGGGATATTCCATACCATATGACATCATGCTCAGTATATAAAGTGGGAGGAAGGAGGAAGGGGGGACATCTGGAGTGATGGTGTTTGTCTTCCGAAGGAATCGTTACGCGTGACGGGCTCTGCTGTCCTGGAGATGGCTGAACACCTCCTGTCTGTGGGAAGCAGTGAATTAATTCCTGCTTTGCTTTTCTTATGTGTGCAGCTTTTGCTTTCTCTATTAAACTGTCTTTATCTCAACCCATGGGCTTTTCTAGCTCTTATCCTCCTGATTCTCTCTCCTATCCCATTGGTGGGGGAATGTGTGACCAGCCGCATGGTTCTTGGCTGCTGTCTGGGGTTAAACTACGACATTCACACAAACCAGCAATGTTTATGTCAAGTTAAGTGGGGAAAATACCTGTTTAGTATTTTGTGACAACAAAGGTGTTTAGAATTAAAAGAACTATTTGAAATTATGAGATTATTTCTTAATTAATGCCATAAGTAACATATTGAAGGAAATGCTTGTAGGACTTCAGAATTTTACATGACCTGGATCACAAGTAATATCTTATCTGGTCATCTCTTCTAATAGAAGCACATTTATTATTTTCATTATTTCAGAAAACATGTGACTAAGACAAATGCATCATGAATAAATGTTCAAACTGCAAATATGAATGACAAAATTCTTACAAGTAATAAATACATCAGAAGGGAAAAAAAGCCCAAACAAAAAAAAACCTAAAAACCAAGCAAAACTCAATCAGGAAAAAAAAAAAAAAAAAAAAAAAAAAAAGCCACAACACAAAAACAAGGCACAAATTCCACTACAATAATATTAATTATTACAAAAGAGATTTCACAGACTAGTATGGTCAACAAAAACTGGAGATTCCATAAGCCTTTGTTCCATCTTTCATTGCACCTTTTTTTTGCTGCTTCTACCCAGACACCTATTTCTTCTTGCCAGAAGAGAAACTTAAAAGCAGAAGGCGCCACACTACTTTGTTAACACTCTGTCTCACAATTAGTCTGAGTTTCCTTAAGCACTAAAAATGTCCTTGCTTAGGATATGTCTATAAACAATGGGCATGCTTTCTCTTCCTTCACTCCTTACAAATCAAAACCATTTTTAATTGATTTTAAATTTGCCAGTGATTGTCCATGGGAGAGAAGCAATTTTTAAAGATGCTCAAGAAACTCTTTCTCCTCAAGTCTCTTTTTATGCATAAAGGTTCTTAAATTATATTTTGTCTAATTTCATTTTTTTAAAAAAACAAAAAACCACCAACACAAACTCAGAAGTTTAAAGGATACAATTTGCATAGTTTTTTGATATACAGCTGAATTCTTAAAATTACCAGTTTTATCAAGATATCAATGTCTTTGGACATAAGTAATGTTGCTGCGATAGCACTCTTGCCAGTAGCATAATGTTTCAACTACTATGGCAAGAGGCACGAGAGGACTTATCCTGCTCTGTGACACTGTCCCATTGTTAAAAGAAAAGTAGTGACTAAATCATTACACTGCCAGATCATTCCCTTTGAAGTCTCATACACATTTAATGACACTTGTAATAGCTGAATATGTAACTTATATGTTAACACTTTTAATAGTTAAGTATGACAAAAAAATCAGTGATTATTACATTCTTGATGCCTGTTGTTCACCCATGTGACTGACACCAATTCTCTGGGATTCTGCTTGCTGTTTGTCAGGGATGGGACTGTAAGCAAAAACCTTGCCTTCATACAAACTGAAACACACATCATGTAAATGTTGCTATCAGTCTGACTGCTAGAACTAATCCAAGTGTCAGATAGCACTGCAGATCACTATGGAAAGCCCTTTCTACTTTTCCACTTCTAATCTTGTAAATGAACACAGCATAATGCACACTAAGTATCATTTTGTTTTCAAAATCAGTGTTACAGAGCCTTCATTATCTGACTTATCAGATATCTGAATTTATCAGCATCTCTAACAGGACATATATATATATTATCCAATTAGAAAATCAATTTAGTTTTAAAAGACAAATAAAAATTCTTAAGACTACAGACATCAGCCAAGTTTCTGGGATAGGAGCAAAACATTTTATCTATGATATTGTCTATGTCATGTCTTGGTTGAAATCAAAACCAGAATCAAACCCCTTCATGTAGGAAGTCCAGAGACATAATGTCTAATGTCTTCTTGAGGTATTCATCCCCAGGTACTTTCAAAAATGTTTAAAAAACCCCTCAAAAAATAGAACCTCAGCAAAAAAACAAACAAGCATGCCAACCTACTTGCCTATTATCAGCTGGCAGGAAGAGTGTGATTAGATCTTTTGACAGTCTTATTTACGTGTATAAGGAACTCTACATTTAAGTATGGCAGATGTGATTCAGAAGTCTTTCTCACATGGCTATGTGTCAAGTGGCAGGAATTTATGATTCATATGCGTGTTTTTATTCATTTTCTGCACCATTAAGAATCAACAATTACAAGAAATGCAAAACCGTTGCACATAAAGTTTCATTGCTGTCTAAGCAAGTCTAACTGAAAAACCTTCAACTGAAACCTTTATTAATAAATAAATTTATTAATTTCTATTGAAAGAAAAACCTATCCAGGAATATACTAATTCCAGTTCTCATTAACACACCCAGACTTGTCTCATACGAGTTAGGCACACTTTTAGTTGCTCTAGACCTGATCAGTCAGGTCTTACATAGTGTCTGAACAGTGTGTGAAGCTGTAGACACTGCAAGGACTCTGATGACACAGCACTAAACAAACACTAAGAGGGAAGCTGCTCCTACAAAAGTGAAGCCACAGATATTGGCTTTCCCAGCAGTT
>NW_008674402.1:6795-17972 GCF_000695815.1 Acanthisitta chloris
AGACACCCCAAGCTTAACTTGTTTTAGGCTACTATGATTAATAAATTTCAGCCTATGTAAATCTATATTCCTTGTGACTCCTTTGTGTTCAGAGTCATTTTCATAAAAACATGAAAGTGAGTGGCAGCACCATTCCCAGGACAATTGTCAAAGCAGCACACACAGGACAGATTTTGTAGGAGAAATAATTGTTTTATGGCTTTAATGTGTAGAGCCTCTACGAGAGGTTGGCCCCTAAAGAAATGTGGGTGCTATACTTGGAAATAGCATGAGGAAGAACCACCAGCATTGCTAAGTACGAGACATGAAGACCCTGTGTATGCCCGGTTAATGTACTATGCATTTGGTACATGAATGTGCATCACAGGCATTTGACATAGCTGAGAGATGTCTAGAAACTAACAAATCCCTGTCCAAAGTGGTAACCCAGAAAATTACAGTAGAATAATGACATTTCTAGGTTGGGGCAATGCTTGGAAGAACTCTTTGAACAAACAAGACACAAAATGTTAGGGTGAAATTAATGGAGATACCTTGGCACCACTGCCTTGGCACATCATATATGACAGATAGAGGGTTGAGTAAGATTTCCCAAGATCCAGTCTCCAGCCTTCACCCAGAGCCAACCTTCCTTGCTAAAGAAACCATACAATAAGACACACTCATGATTTTTCAATTTGTGTTCCCCCAGCTTTATCAGCAAAAAATCAGAATTTCTTAAGAGAAATGATTCTTCCCCCAGGTCACAATCAGATAATCACTTCTATTTCCTTACAATAAGTTCTTTTCATGAAATGAAAATGATTTCAAAGAACATGAACTGACAATTGAAAGCTACCATTGATGCCCACAGGATGTCATACATCTCCCTTTCAGGAAATTAAAGCAGTAACTAGAGCAGGCAGAGAGAGCAAAATGACAATAAAACTGTATTTTAATTAAATTATTCCACAATAAAACTAAAAGGAATCTAAAAACAAAGTCTGATTATCCTCATCATGCTTGTTGAATAGCTTGAGCACAAAATCATCTCAATATGAGCACTGAACTAGCTGCAAACAACATTAGGAGTCATATCTGTTTCTCTCTCCTTCCTGCTTGCCTGTCGTGCAATCATGATTTACTTAAACAGTCCCATACAGCTCAAAATATCACCTGCAAGCAGAAGAAACCCATTCTGAACCCATTTACACTATTGTGTAAACATGCTCTGCCAAAAAATAACTATTGTTCAAAAGGTGGTCAAATCGTCCTTCCCCTCCTTTGCACTCAATCTTTCTATAAGGCATAAAACAGCCATCCCCTAAGAAACTAATAAAGACAACTCAATTACAGAGAAAAAAAGTATTTTTTCCTTTCTGTAAGAAACCAAAGAAGAGATACATTATTAATGACTAACTGTACCAAAATAATACCTGGTTTATTCACAACCCAAACAATGTTTCAAAAGGCAATTTTTAATCACATCTTATTTTTATTCTTATTCTTGCTTTTAGGTGAGATTTTTTTTCAGAATTTGGATAGTTATCTTCTAACTATAGCTTGTGATATTTTAGGGCCAGTTTTCTTTTTCAAATCCTCTAAAAAACACAATCTTTGAGATACAACAAATATGATTTGCTTTCACCAATAAAGGAATGCATTTATTATTTTATTTTATAACTCTGAGACTAGAAAGTGTAAATAAAAAGCACACAGTGCTATAATCTGAAGGGAGTGGGCTTTATTTTTGCAATTCTATGGCTTCAGTGTCCACACCACCATAATATCTACATGTCTGCCATTTACATAGAAGTATGAAAGGGCTCATATTTTTTCATGCTCCTGTCTTGTTTTGTAGAAAAAGAGACTGATTTGTGCAGGGATTGAAAGCTGGATAATTGATATATGGTTCACTGTTTGTGTTTACCTTGTAAAAATGGTTGCATTGGCTCAACACATACATCTGCTTCTAAATTCCACCCCTTTTGAAGGCCTTATACCCACGAAATGACATCCCATTCCAGCTGGAGATCACACAATTTTCTATATGATTTTTGTAAATTCACATTTTAAAAAGTAGATTTTGCTGGTGCATTTTTATTCTTTTCATGAAGCAAAACATTCCCCATGGCTTCCCATCTTTTTTCAGATGAATCTTGTTTACATGATCCTCCTTACACAGCACTGCAAGTTAAAGAAGATACTGAATTCATTCTGTTGCATTGGTGTGAAAGAAGGGTTTGGGGAAGGCTGAGAATAAGACAAAGTTTCTGTGTTAGCAGTGAATGACGTGGGCAAATCCTTCAAAAAGATCAGAATGTAAGTAAACTAGCAGAAGAGAAAAATCCCCACAAAATCCCCTTTGCTTCTAATTTCCCGTTAAATATTGTATGAAACTATGAACAAAAGTCTATTTATAAATTTTGTGAAAATTTATGTTGCCATAATGGTTTTGCATTTTTAATTCAAATTAACCCTGTACATCACACAGACTTTTTGTGAACTTCAGATCCTGTTGTGGCAGCAGTTGCTGGGGGGGTAACAAGGTTGGAGGCAAGTGCTCAGCGTACCGAGAGACAGCTCAGGGGAAAGTGTGGAAACATGCACCCTCAAAAAAAAGCATTAATCTGCTGCAAAGGAGGACCACCAACACACCTTACAGAATTTACAGACGGTGTTTAATCATGTACAATGACAAAGACAATAAGGAAATCAAGGCGAAAACCAGGAGGTTTAGCATTTAATAGAGAGTATGGTGGAAAGACCAAAGAGAAGTGTAAAATGAGCAATTGTGGAAAAGAGGCACAGACACATGGATTTGGAACAGGAAATTTGGAAACAGAACATCAGAAATAAAACAAAAACTGCTGTTGCACTAACAGGAAAGGGCATGATCAGGCACATAGAGATGACTCCAATGATCAGACAGAGTACAGTTAGCTAGGAGAAAAGTATGCAGCTGAGGAGAATGAAGTTTAGATGAAGAAAAAACAAATCAAAACAAAAATTACTCCCTCACACCTTTTTTTTTCTCCTTATGAAATCTAAGCATGCCAGGAAATGTTAATGCTATAACCCACAACACGCTGTAAACATCAATACAAGCTACGAAAAATTTGGATATGTAGTAATTTGGAAAGTTAAAAGTATGTATACATACATTCAAGTACATATGGAGGATGGTAACATATAAAGCTTTATGCTTAGATTTCATAAGTGTACCTTCTAAACTCAGTAGTCCTCTCTGCATAGAGACTGAGAGGGCAGCAAGAGAAAAGTGAGAATACTAATGCCTCATTAAAATGCATCTTGCTGTCAGACTATGGTCAAGATGTCTCCTTCTCAAGAAACAGGGAAGTTTTTGCTTCTTCTTCTCAGTCTTGATGTTATGTTTAGTCATCAGGAATACTATCACATAAGAAAGATTACATCAGCATTTTGTAAGACTGATTACTATGAAAATTTCTAAAATCAAATGCAATGTGGACTACAGTTTGAGAAAGAACAGACCGCAGCTGTAACCAGTTGCTGAAGTTTACTCAATAAATCACTATGGCAATAAGAACTTACATTTTCTTTTCAAAGAAATGACAATATTACCAAAACAATGCACCAAATTTGTACCAGCATAATGCACCAGAAAAAACCCCCACAATTCATTTAGCAGTTGCCCCATGGAAGATGAGAAAAAAATCAGTATTCTTGTCAACCCTTCCATTTTGCATGAAAATGGTCTGCTTTACAAATCTGTTACTTAGAGTCCCAAGACATGAATTTTAAAATCTCACATCTCAATAAATATCACAGTTTTCATACTGTTCCATACCCACAACAGCTTCAAACAGACTATATAGGAACATCTTGATGCCTTTCTAAATTCGTGGAATTTACCACGTTTGTGAACTTTAATATCTACATGTACATCCATCTGCTTTGGTTTAGCTTGATAGTGGTGGTGTTCTTTTCACACTGCTGTTACTGGTAAGTGTGGATGTCATTTTATTCTTTGCAAATTACCATCTGGAATCTTGCAGAACTAAAGCACCTCACTTTGTCAGAAAGTAGTTCAAAACCAGAAGTTTTCATAACTATGTAAAACAGTCTCTGAGCAAGACTAATACTGGTATTAAAATTCTCATGCAAGGAAACACGATGAGCTTGTCATGGCTCTTCATGTTGCTGGGAATTAGCTATGAGAAATATTTGTGGAGCTCTATCAAGTCTGCTCTTTTACAGCCACTGTACAAATATGTTGAAAGCACAACAGCACCTTGAGTCTTAGAAACTAATACCACAATATGTGGGGCACCTGCAGCTTCTTTTGAGATGCTGAATAGTTTGCCTGTCCACATCCACAATTGATCTGAATGAGCATTACAGGTACCCAAGTTATGAGGAGGGAGGCAGAAAAAAAGACCACAGTCTTAAATTAATTGCTAGATCAAGTTTCTGTAAATTAAAAAAAAATCCCCAAAACCCCAAACAAACAGACAAAAAAAAAAAAAGGCAGCATGGCTTGTATTAAATTTCCTTCAACAACTCCATGAGTTGAGATATACACAGTTTGAGAGTAGTGATAGAATCTACCTCTAATACATGCAAGATACTGATACAGTACATACAGACTCTTAAGGGAAATGGAGAAAGTTAACAATAACTGTTACCATGCTGCTACCTCTAATATTTTTTTGTTTTACATGTGAAAAATATAATTTTTATATCAAGCATGGATTTTAAATAGCAATAAAAATTAAAATAACAATGCCGTTCAAACTGATGGAATATAAGTGGTCTGTCAGATGTTGACAAGAGATTTTATTCTGATATTTTCCTTGTCCCTTGTTTGTTACTTTTGTGCCTGAGTTATACTGACTGATATTTATAGTTCCTCTCACTTCCTTATCCTCTTATTGCTTTCTTGGACAGTTGTAGTACTTCTCGGCTGTTTAAATGAATGGCACTATAATCAGAGAGAGGCCTTCCTGCCTGTTATTTATCCCCCTTTCCACATTCTACTAAATTATTCCTGTCAGAGATAATACTTATCCCTGGCTCACATTTTAGGAGCAATTGTTTTTGGAATGGTGCAGCATAAACCTTGGTTTATCCAGTGTTTCTCCCATATAAACAATGAAAAATGGCCTATTTGAACATAGTAATGTGTTATGTAGGTAAGAAGAATTGCTTGCAGCAAAAGGTGTCTGAATGTAGGCTAAAGCAAAACCAAATCAAAGGTCAGTAAACAAGCAAGTTTGCATTCAAATAAAATATAATGTATCAATACTCAGTTGATACATTTTGAAGAGAAATGTATAATCAGATGGAACTAGATACAATAACACTGTGAAAGTGTTTTGTCCTTAGTACTTGCTTGCATCATGAAGATACAGCAAGCAACACATGAGAATCAAACATTTATCTACTGGTGAGAAATTCATAGTTGTGCCTCTTACCAAATTAAATGCAATCTGAAAATTTCTGAATGCAATTAAGATGAATACATAAACCTCAGTATGTCATGATCCCACATCCACCCACCCACAAATCTATACCATCTATATAATCTTCTTGCACTTTGGAACAAAAATATTTTGCTACAGGTTTTTGTTTTGTTGAATTTTTTCATTAGTTCCTTGCCTGAGGATAAGCTGAGCCATAATCATAAAAGATTATGGGTAAGGTAAACATACAGAGATTCAACACTAAAAAAAATGAGAGGAAAGCAGAATAAGAGCATGTTGTTGTTGTTCTAAAGAAGATACACTGAAGGGATTATTATTTTATTAATGGTGCTCTAACTGCCATTATTCTGGTGTTATTTGAACAAATTATGTGTTCTATTGTAATCTGTAGTGACATAGAGCTCTGCAGGAGACAGGATGCTTTGAACAATTCCCATTTTAGATTATGTCTAGAAACTGCATGTTTAAAGCTGAATTTACATGTTGAATGCAAATCTTTGAGACTGAACTAGCATATCAAACTGGTGCAGCTGTACACAATTAGAACAAAATGTGGCTGCTGTTCCAAAGAGCCATTCTTTTGCTCTAGTATGCAGTGTTGTTGGTTTGTTTGGCAATATTTCACTTATCCCCAGTACACAGGACTATTTTTGAATCAGGCGCTGTTAGTTCAAACAGTTTTCACATGCCTTGAAAAACTACCCTATACCCCATGGTAGGTTTTTAGATCAGAAGCTGCTGTTTGAATCTAGATACGACTGTTTTTAGAAAATCTATCAGTAGCAATGTTTTCTGGCCTTTTTGTTGTTTTGGGGGGTCAGTTTTGGGGAGGGGGTGTTGTTGGGGTTTTTTATAAATCACAAATTATTCACAGTCAGAGCTTCCATGTACCCCTCACCACACACGAAAAGGAAACTGTTTCGTCTGTTGCTAAATGATGCCTTCCCATTTCCCTGTCTCAGAAGGTGTCAGAGCTTCATCAAGGCTTCACTAAGGATTCCCACTTAAACTGAGCAGGAGAGTACAGTGCAGACTGAATACAAATTTGTGCTGGAGAAGTGGAACAAGGTTAGTGAAGTATGCAGTTGGCGAGATTGATGTTGATACCCTTCACTGCCAAGTGAAATGCCAATAATGCTTGTATAGCATTTTGTGAGGGCAATGGGAGTATTGATTCCTGAGCAATAATAAAGAATGAAGCTGCTCTCTCAGGCATAAAAATATTGGCAACTGTTACAAAGAATTGACTCATAGAGGCCTGAGTGTTGGCCTATCTTAATACAAATAATTCAGGCTTCAGAAGGATTTCAAGTGCAGCCAGGCATGGTCCTCAGGCACGTTCTCTGCTATTAATTTATCTGCAGCTTTCACAAGTCTCTTTGTCTATCAGCCAATTGGTCTTTGAGGTGCCGGGACAAAAATGGATTTCTGATGGCTCATTGGGAGATAATATGAAAAGCCAGTTGAGCCATGAATTTTTAACATATGAAATAATTTTTTTAAAAATTAAATTCTTTTCTTGCCATTTTTTGTGAGAAAAAGCAGAACATATGGTTTCCATGCACTTCATAAATAAATTTAACATGCATTTCATTGGGAGCTCAGATTTCTAAGGTTAGTATTTTTATTGCATTGCTTAAAATAGTTTTACTCACTGAAAGAAGTATAAAGCTCCCAGAACATGAAGCTATTACAGGTTACAGTGTATCTTATGCATTCTGTAGCAATTTGCAGTATGCTTTCTGTGCTTAAACAGAAGTACTACGTGTTTCCTGAAAAATTCTGAAGATTAGCTGTCATTTGTGGTGTTGAAAATCAAACACCTTTAAATGACTTCTTGCTCTTAAAACTGTGAGGCATGTCTGTTTATTCTGTTAACTAATGGGATACTGTTCCATCCATCACCGACTATCAAAAGTGTAACAGAAATGGAAGCACTGGGAATGCATCAACACTTGTAACAAAATCAGTGATGAAATCCACACAATGCCATAGAATTAGCTGTATTTTGTTGACAGCCGCCTCACCTATGCTCAGTGTAATAATACACATTTGAGGCAACTGTGGCTGACACAACGAACAACTTCAGTTTTTTCCAACGGCTATTAGATACCAAAAATCTATCACTCTTACCTATTGCTTTTTCATTAACAGTAGATTTCTCACAGTAAAGTCACAGGCTTGGTGACTTAAGAAAACTAACAAACAAAGGGAAATTAAAGTTACAAATAATTCCAAAAATTACAAATGTATTTGCCAGACGTGAAGAATTCTAACTGCTGAACTCACTTATTCCATCTAATCAATGTTTTAATCATATTTAAACATATCTGTTGGAAAATAGATGGCTGAAATCACTGTGAAGTAACTTATATCCCCACTGAAGTGAAATACAGTAAATGGAAATTTTCATCCTGGTCATGCTTTTCCCGAGTCAAACACATAGTGAATTTCTTAATTTCACTAGCTCAGAAACCTTCACAAAGACTTCACCTCTGGCTGCTAAATCTACAGGGGAAATCCTTGGACACTGAATAAATGAACAATGGGAAGATCATGTACTTTGAAACAGAAGGGCAGGTGGCCAGTACGCAACCCAGATTAAAAGAAAATGGGACCAACACAATGTAGCTGCTGGAGAACAGCAGGGAAAAATACCCACAGCCATGACTACTGGACTTCTGTCAGTAATGCCTTCGTGTAATGACATATTTAAAAGCAGAGTTACAAATAGTTGAAAAATAGTAGAAAAAAATATTTTCTAGGGGACAAGAAGGTATTGGATCAGAACCACATGAAAGAAATGATGTTAATGAAACAGTTTTAAATCTCTCTACCCTCCACACATCCTTTTCTGTGCTTTTGTAAACATTCATCAACCTATTATATCAAAAAAAGAACATAGCCAAAGGAAGCCACAGCCTTTATCATCTGAAAGGAAATGTTCACTTTTACAACTGACAGTTTTTGGCAATCATAGGCCTGAACCATTCTTCACTTTACTGAGCCCAAGACTGGCTGAGAAAGTATTTCTTTCTAATGGTTTGATGTGTATCAGATAGTTGTCTCTAGATTCAGACTCCGTCTAGTCTTTGATCCATAATTTATTTCCTTCAGCAATACTTCTGATAGAAGATCATTTTTGCTATGAGAGGCAGAATAGGTAAAAAAGGAAAGGATACTTCTTCTGGTCCTGGATCTGTTGTATGTCAGTGAAGTATATGCATTATCATTAACTGCTAATGCAGATTATTGTATTTCATTAATATCTTGACCTTTCATATTACTACAGAGACTACTTATTCTGTTTCAAACCTAGATATATGTCTAATGGCTTTGAGACTCTTTTTTTTCTTTTTGTGTCTCTCCAGTCTACTGCATCTTTTACGGTGAAAAAAAACCCCAAAGACCTTTACAGACAATCAGCTACCAGGTATGCAATATCCTCTCTTGTGACATTCTCATGATATCACTTCTGAGGTACTGAAATGCTCTGCTCTCTGTTTCTCTCGTATATAAAGAATTTCAGCTTTTCCTAGCAAAAGAATTTTTTGTGCATGCATTTATATTCATCTCATCAGCTTCTCTTTCACCCAATGCCATGGCTAAAAGACTCTCCTATTACCTAGAATATGACAGTTATAATGCAGATTTTCTTTGTATCATGCAAGTAAATAGGAATTGCAAATACTGATAGCAATTAAATATCCAGAACCTGTTGTTAATTTTGACTGCTAAAATATTGCAAGCCCAAATCCACACCAATTGTTGATCTTTATTTTCTGCAGTTATTTTTATGTTAAGAAAGTGCACTACTATAAGAAATTATTCTTCCAACGATACATATTTTTTTCTGTATTGACATCAAATTTCATCTGCCAACATGTTGCCTATTAGCCTACTAGAGTCATCTCTAATCTTTGGTACCCTAAATCATTAAGTATCACCTCATTTGCATGTTTCTAATCTTTTGTCCTTTTTTTTTTTTTTGTTTTAAAAACATATCATGACTATATTAAGAGATAGCTGTCCTAGAAAAGACAAGGATTGCAGAGATTTGAAAAGACAGGTCACATATGTTTAGACACATGCCCTGCTTCTTAATGCTTTCTTTAGAAAAGCTCATGGAGCGTCATTTCCTGAGACATTCCGTTAGTCAAAAAGGGTCTTCCAGAGCTTTTGGTTCAAGCTTTCAGATGGCACTATAGTGCAGGAGAAATACAAGAGTAAAAAGAAGATTAATCTCCACATATGTGTTAACTGCTGGGAGCACTACAGGATCTGTCTGGTAAAAATCCACAGCAACAGAGCTGGGGAGAACAGATCACCAAATTGACATATAAAGATGCTGAGCTTTGCTCTTTGAATCCTGCAGATTATTCCTGTTGGTTAGACACTGGTCTAACCAACATTAAACATCAGAAGTGTCTCAGTTGTGCTACTAGGTCTTGAGTTTTAACCCTGCTGTCATGTTTTTGTTCCTTTGCTTGCTGAGGTTAGATTCTAGTTACTCAAGCATGACCTAGGGGGGATTTCAGAACATTCACCAACACTCATTTTTGTTCCCCCTTTTCCCATGTTTTTCAAACAGTCTGTCTAATGACCTTAGAGAAGCCAGCAGGAGGGAAGAAAAACTGTTCTCAACTGTTTTCAAAAAACTTCTGTTGTGCAGTAAGGGCAGATTGCCTGTGCATTTTGTTGAACAAAGCAGCTGGTGATGGACTGAAGATATTCAAAATCTAGCTGTAAATTCACTTATAAAGTGAATTTAGTTATTTTGAAAGATATTAGACTGAATGCCTGAGAGACTGAACTCATTGACTAATCACAGAACTGCTACACTGAAATACGAAACAGTGCAAGCTTTCAGCACACTCTCCTACTAGCATGCTCCAAGCCTGACCTGCCAGAATGACCTGTGAGGGGAGAGATTAGTTCAGCTTTTATGCTCATTTAGGAAAGCACTCCTCTTACTTTAATCAAAGGCAAAACCTCTACTGAATTCGATGAAGGTTTGATCAGAACTTTGTCCTCTAGCAAAGAGTGACCACTGAGCAAACCACAAGCACAAATGATCTGGATCAGATGTTTAAATGGCTGTGGATGCATGCAGAAAAGGAGGTAAACATACTCTTAGTCACCCAGCTCATATCTTTATGCAAGTGTAGAGGTTGCAAAGGATCATTATCTGAGTGTTGTAGATCCTGTATGGTGGCTGCTTGTCTTTTTGAAATCTTGAGTTTGTGATACAATAAACTTTTACCTCCATTATATGCTTTGCTATCTTTGTTGCTAAAAGAACAGGTCGGACTCTTGAATCGGTATATTTTATTCTGCCGACTATTCTCAATTTGAGAGACACTTCGTTCCTCTTTTTCCCTACTCTCACTCCCATCTTTAATCCATACATGAAATAGGACATACAGCAGCTACCAAATTTGTGGAAGAAAAGAATATACAGAAGAACAAGTAAAGCACTAAGTTTTTTACTTTTTAAGTAAAAGATATGTTCAATGCCTGTGGTATCACATTATATGACAAAACCATATACTTGTGTAACAAACCCTTATAATACCTCTTTGCAAAAATAATCTTTCTGCATGCTAATGAAATAAGATCTGTGTGTTATGGTAAAAGTAAAAATATTGGGAATATATGGCAATAATAAAAATATTTTGATGCATATATATTCTGCAAAAGACCCACTGGTGGATATTTAGCTTCTCTGAGTCC
>NW_008674402.1:18000-37725 GCF_000695815.1 Acanthisitta chloris
TAAGTTCCATGTTGTTAAACATGGTTCCGGAAGAAATCTGTATGCGAAAAACTTGTCAATCACTGACAACAGGCCCTTGCTCAGCTGATAATAAAACTATTGTTCTCTGAGAAAGATTTGTGTCAGCATTTGGGAAATGAAGCAGAGTCACCTTTAATTCCAAGACCCAAATACCCAAAGCATCAGCTATGATCTATGTCTTTTGCTACATTTTGGAGGGTGTTTTTTGTATTTGCCACTTCCCACCACACCTTCACACTCAAGAGGTTTTGAAATTCTTTAGAACATAAAAGGATGAGCTGATGTCGTCTTATACCTCTGTTTTACTGCTTCTGTACCCTTTTACTCCTACTTTTGTTATTCAGCTGTTATTTGTCTGCTGTTCGTCCTACTTTTATGTTGGATGTAAATTACACTTTTCTTCTTATAGAATTTTAGTAACATTGATGCTTTTCTTCTGCTGAACATAGAGTAGCATACCCAGGACTTCCATCTATATGTAGGCACTCTGCCATTTAGTTCAGCAGCAGTGGTAGGCTTTGTGCATAATTTCCCACTGGACACTGGATTCATTAATATTGAAATTGAGAAAATCAACTGAAGGGTTTTTTTAGTACCTCAAACTATAACTCTGTCTAGCCTAGCAACAGCTCAAATTTGGATTCTCAGCCTTAACTCCTGGTCTGATATTCACATAAAATTTTCACTGGTGTGGTCTCAGATATTTAAGACAAATTCATGAGCTGCTATTGAAGATTCAGCATAGAGGCATCCAAAATTATGTTGACTGTAGTGGAACTGGAGAAGAAAGACAGGAACAACTGTCCATTCATCTACTCCGTTGTAAACATGGTAAGATTAAAGTTTCCCATGCCATCCAAGCAGGGATACTTAAAATTCAAGTCCATAAAAACTACATTAGACTTGAAAAAAGGTTTGCAGCTCTGAAATTTTGCCAAACTGCTAAAACCTGAAGCATGAAGATAGAGGAACACACAGAACTTGACTGAACACCCACAGAAATCAGTAGGAGACTTTCTACACATTTCAGTCAGCAACAGCTCAGCCACCTAACATGTTTCAGAACTATTAGTATGACTTTTTCCAGTTTCACAAGTTAAGTAATGAGTCCAAATACATAATCACACTTCAGTGTGAATTAAGAGGAGTGGAAAATCCTGAGTTTTAATGTAAGATACATTTTTGACACTGAAGTGTAGATGTATCAAAACGTTCTTTTTCTGAATAGAGAAAGTGAAATTACTCTAATTGTTCAATTTGTCACCTAATTCACATGACTGAAAACAAAGGAACATTTAATAATACAGGAGGGTCTCATGTAAATGTATTTACATTTAAGGTATGTGTTACTACCACATATCAGACAGTGTAAAACACTTCACAAGTATATAAATGTGATGTATAGAGCACTTCATAAACATATAAAAAGATGACCCTGATTCAAAAATGTTAGTCTAATTAGACAGTGCATACAAAAGGGAGTTGATGGGAAAAGAGTGAAATGATGAAATCATTGGAAAGTAAGGGTAGAAGCAAAGAACACATCTTGTTAGCCCCATGACTCATAATTGTCATATATATATAGACATGCATCTATTCACTGGATGAGTAGGCCAACATTTATCATTCTTTTTTTCTCAAGTTGTGTGTCTTCACGAGTCATTCAAAAAAGAATAGTGTGAAGGGTTGTCAGACTGCTTCAGGAAGTGGGATGAAGACAAATGGGGCCATATGGTAGAAGTTATGAGAGCAGAGTGGGAGAAGCACATTGAAGCACGAGTTTGCAAGTCTTGTTCTTGTTTGAACAAAACAAGAATAAAAAAAGCAGGTGAAAGTACAGAAGTGAACTCCTGCAGAGTTATATAAGACCTTGAAGTGAAACCATGGCCTTTCAATCCAAGTAACAAAGGAGATGGCATTTTGTGCTGTGTCTAGTAAACCAGGCATCTTCCAGGCAGCCCTGTTTCTAAGGCTTTGAGTGACAGACCACTGCAACACAACTGCTCCGGCAACTTTTCTCCTTAAGTGTATCTTCACCATTAATGACCAAAATATGAGCCTGAAATTACACGCAGTATTCATACTTGTAGCGCCGATGGATTGCTTGGCTAGAAAAAGTTATTGCAAGTTGCTGCACAATGAAAGTGAAGAATAAGGCTTTCAAACACAAATGTGGCATGGCATGTAGTTCATACAACAAGGGAGAAATACAAGAAATGCTGGTACATTAGAGAAATGAATTAATAATTAATAGCTCATAAATGTGTCAACAGCTCTTTACAATGACACATAATTGTAGGAAAAACAATTTATTACCAAAAGATCACTAACAGCTTCTAAATATGTTGATTACCACAGTGAAAACAACATGAGTGCTTTAAAAAAAAGTCAATAATTAGATCCTTCTTAGGTTATAACTGTCACATAAATAGCTTGTAAATGAGTAAAAACAGTGTTCTAAAGTAAACTTCCATTCACTGGCTGTAGCTGTTGCTAGCAAAGCAAGACCTAAGGCCAGGATGTAAACATGAAAATTGACATATGCAAGCAGTTTACATGGAAAAGCAAAAAAAAACCCTAAACAAAACAAAATTAAACAAAACCCCCAAACCCCCTAAACCCACCACCAAACACTGAAAAAACCTCAAAACATGAAATCATTACTGTCTGAATATGTATGTCAGGAAGAATGAAAAATGTTAGTGCTTAAAAAAATTTCAAATTGGAAAGAATATTTAGACATGAGAAAATATTCAGGCATAATTCAGCCTAGCTAATTGGTTCCTATATAGGGAACAAAAGATCTAAAGTACAAAACATGCTAAAAGAGTAAGGAAACTTGTCCACATAGCTGGAAGTCACTTGCTGTCACTGTTTTGATGATATGAAACTGACAAGGACATGTAGAATTAGAATAGGATGTTATTTCTGTCAGGACAACATTGACTTTGACAGTATATCTCCTATGCTATACAGAAAGTCATATTAATACATCACAATAAATCTTGATCTTCAAAATCAGAAAGCTTTTATGAGCAGAAAAATAAGTAGAGTCATATAAATCCCACTCTCACCTTTTGCTAAGTATTTATGTTCAATATGCATTGTATTCCTCATTTATGCATACCTAAGAATATTAAGCATACTGAAATTCTAATTACTGACAGCCATGATTTTCAAGGCAAAGTATGTATTGCTATACAAAAAACATGTGAATCGAGTCAGTTATAGGAAAGTATGTGCATGGGAAAATGTGCATGTGTGAGCATGGGAGAACAGCTTCTCTACTTTTGAAGAGAGACAGGAGACATAAAGCAACCTGCTGAAAAAAAAATACTCTCCATTTATTCCTCAATTCATGTACACGTTCCTTGACTTTACACCTACTTTCTTCATACTCCCTCTTTCTTTACATGAATGCTTTAGCACATGAGCTAAAATGTTGACTGTTGATTGTCATGAACTCTAGCCCTATTTTAGATTAACTCAGTAGGACTATTCTCCTATGTGGAAATTCAGGAAAATGTTTCATTATATTGACACACAAGGCATGGACCAGACAGAAGCAAAAACCTGGTGTTGAGCTGCAGCAGTAATTTCAATTGAATCAAGTTGTAAGAAGCAAAACACTTTAAGAAATGTAGAAATGGATTTTACTAAGCAAATGGTTAATGGATCATTCCTCTATAGACCAGTATAGACAGATTGAAATGCCTCACCTTCAGCATAATTTTTGGGTTTTGTTTAAATACCTTTTGAAAACTAAGGCTGTTCTCTTTGTGGAAGATGCCTTATCATGCTAGCCCAAACCTACTTCTGCAGCACTCTTACCTTTCTCTTCATGGGCAGTGACTTCTGTGTTGTCTTACACTCATTCTCCCATACACACACAGAGACTTGCACATATCCTATACTATAATTAATGTCATCTGTCTTTATCTGTCATTTTTATTTTAAACAGAAACCCAGTAATATATAGCTGGTTGACTAGTCAGCAAAGTGGCGTAAACCTAATCAAAGATAAAAAGCAGACCAGGTTATACAGGAGCTCTACCTACATGCAAGAAAATCTACTAATTTGTAGGTAGCATACTAAAAATCATATGCTGGACTTTGAACGTTGAAATTTGAATAAGCATTAAAAGGTTACACAGGTTGAGTGATTGTGGGAAAACTCAGTGGCACAAGAAGCTATAATGAGTAATAAAACTCTAAGATTAAGACCGGTTAAGTAAGCACAAAGGAGTCAGACCAATGTTACATGAGCTGACTTACTTATTGTGACCAAAATAAGCCATGACAATATAATTATATCTCAAGACATCAAGGCAATTGTGTCAGCAGTTACACAGAGGGTGGGGAAGCAGCAATATCAAATTGCAAAAGGAAAAGCAAGATGAAAAGATCAAAGTGCTATCTGATGTGCTGTAGAAGGTAGGGCTGTCAAAGTGAGAAGCACAATACAGACTGTTGAACAATGATAATGACTGTACTAGAATGCATTGTATTTACTAGCATAGTAACTCTCTAACATCATATGTATTATTCAAGCTCAGTCCACTTGCAGTGCCAGTACACAGTTGTACAATTTTCCAGAAGTCATGCGTGTTTTACTAACTTGTACTTGAAATAATAGGCATACAATTTTAATCCCAAGCAACAGTTACAAATTAATCTAGTAGACTGTTAAGTAGAGTTTAAATAAGAGAAGTTAAAGTTCAGAATGTTATGGAAAATGCCGTGTGTGAAATGACATGCTTATTCACAGAATCACAGAATATTCAGATTTGGAAGGGACCCACAAGGATTATCAAGCCCAACTCTTGACTCTGCACAGAACACACCATGTGTCCAAGGATATGTTCCAAATGCTTCTTGAACTCTGTCAGGCTAGGTGCCAAGACCACTTCCTTTGGGAGTCTGTTCCAGTGCCTGACCAACCTCTGGATGAAGAGCCTTTTTCTAATATCTAACCTCAACCTACCCTGACACAGCTTCAGGCCACTCCCTCAGGTCCTGTCACTGTGAGAGAGAAGAGATCAGTGTCTGTCCCTCCACGTCCCCCCCATAAGGAAGATGTTTACAGTACTGAGGTCTCCTCTCAATCTCCTCTTCGCCAGGGTGAGTAGCCCAAGTGACTTCAGCTGTTCCTCGTATGACTTCCCCTCAATGCCCTTCAGTGTCTTTGTTGCACTCCTTTGGACACTTTCCAACAGTTTGATATCTTTCTTATATTGTGATGCCCAAAAACTACACACAGTATTCAATGTGACGCATTACCAGCACAGAGTGGGATAGTCATCACCCTCAACCATCTGGCAAAGCTTTGCCTGACTCACCCCAGGACATGGTTGGCCCTCCTGGCTTCCAGGGCGCACAGCTGACACATATTCAACCTCCTATCAACCAGGACCCCTAGGACCCTCCCCATAGCACTACTTCCCAGCATCATTCCTCTGTCTGTCTGTATATCCAGGATTACTCTGCCCCAGGTGCAGAATCTGGCATTTGCCCTTGTTGAACTTGTGACAATTTGTGATTGCCCAGCCCTCCAATTTGTCAAGGTCTCTCTGCAAGGCCTCTCTGCCTTCGGGGGAGTCAACAGCTCCTCCAAATTATGTATCATCTGCACATTTGCTTAGTAGCTCCTCAAGTCCTGTGTCCAAGACATTTATGAAGACGTTGAAAAGTACTGGGACTAAGATGGAGCCCTGCAGAACCTGACTCGTGACAAGTCGCCAGCCTGATGTAATCCCATTCACTAACTCTTTGTGCCTGACCTGTGAGCCAGGTGCTCACCCATTGCATGATGTGCTTATCCAGCTCTATGCTGGACATTTTGTCCAGAAGGACACTATGAGAGACAGTATTAAAACTTTGCTGAAATCTGAAAGGATCATAACAATTGGCTTCCCTGTGTGGGTTATCTTGCCATAGAAGGAAATCATATTTGACAGAGAGGACTTTCCTCTCATGAAGCCATGTTGGCTGTGTCCAATTCCTACATTGTATTTCATGTGTTTTTCAATTCCTCTGAGAATAATATTTTCCATAACATTACCAGGCAATGAAGTGAGCCTAACAGGCCTGTAGTTATTATATCAGGGTCATGCTTCTTGTCCTTTTTTGAAAATTTGGACAATGTTAGCCAGATTCTAGTCAACTGAGACCTCTTCAGATTCCCATGACTATACAAAACACATGGTGACATTGGCCAACTCTTTAACTATTCTTGGATGAATCCCATCAGGCCCCATAGATTTATAGGGATCCAGCTGAAGCAGCAGATCCCTTCCAACATCAGGGTCAACTAGGAATTTATCATTCTCAAAGCCACGGTCCTTCAGCCCAGGGCACTTGGACGCCCTTAGTCCATCATTGGTGTTGAAGACAGAGGCAAAGAAAGCATTAAATATCTGTGCTGTTTGTGACCAGCTGATGTAATTTCTTCACTGTCTCTTGTTATTAATGTATTTAAAGAAATTCTTTATTGCTCACCAAATTAACATTATGTCCCCCCACTCCCCTCAGGAACGTGTTATAACCCAATGCAACCAGCACAGGGGCAACTTTTGGTTTCAAACAATCTCAGCGGATGTCTGAGACCTAGCAGAGGATCTATGAAGACCCTCCCTGCATTATTTTGCAAACCTAAGTGTGTTTTCTAGTTAATAAAACATCTCGAGAAATGTGAATGAAGCAGCTTAAGGGGCTTAAATGCAACATGGAATCTTACAAGGCAAATTTATTTCTTTATCCAGCGTGTGGTTTTGATGAAACACAAACTCAATTATATTGCTTTTGCTGAAAGACTGCATGAATGAAAGCTTAAAACATGTTTCTTACTAATGTTGTAAATACACTGCAGGTAAAATTAAGATCTTAACATTCGTTTATAAAATAATTTAGAATACACTTCACAGGAAAAAGCAGCTGTATTTAATAAATCAGGTGAATAGGAGCAAAATGGGAGTTTGGATAGACAGGAAGCTGAACATGAGCCAGCAGTGCGCTCAGGTGGCCAAGAAGGTCAAGGCATCCTGGCCTGGGTCAGGAACAGCGTGGTCAGCAGGACCAGGGAGGTGATTCTGCCCCTGTACTCGGTGCTAGTGAGGCCACACCTTGAATACTGTGTACAGTTCTGGACCCCTCAGCTTAGAAGGGATAATGAAGTGCTGGAGCAGGTCCAGAGAAGAGCAACGAGGCTGGTGAAGGGACTCGAGCACAAGTGCTATGAGGAGAGGCTAAGGGAGCTGGGGTTGTTTAGCCTGGAGAAGAGGAGGCTCAGGGTTGACCTTATCACCCTCTACAACTCCCTGAAAGGAGGTTGTAGTCAGGTAGGGGTAAATCTCTTCTCCCAGGCAACCAGCAGGAGGACAAGAGGGCACAGCCTCAAGCTCTGCCAGGGGAGGTTTAGGTTGGATATTAGAAAGAGATTTTTTATGGAGTGATCAGGCATTGGTCAGGCATTGGGCTGCCCAGGGAGGTGGTGGATTCATCATCCCTAGAGGTTTCCAACATAAGACCGGATGTGGCACTTAGTAACCACTGTAGAGTTGGGCTTGATGATCTTTGAGGTCTTTTCCAACACGGTTAATTCTATGATTCTACGATTCTATGGAATCTTGTAGGAACACAGAAGTTAAATCTTTTTAGGAACTGTATAAACTGCCTTGTGATAATCTTCCAATTATTTAGTCATCCACCATTAATACCAACATAAGACCGGATGTGGCACTTAGTAACCACTGTAGAGTTGGGCTTGATGATCTTTGAGGTCTTTTCCAACACGGTTAATTCTATGATTCTACGATTCTATGGAATCTTGTAGGAACACAGAAGTTAAATCTTTTTAGGAACTGTATAAACTGCCTTGTGATAATCTTCCAATTATTTAGTCATCCACCATTAATACGAAGTAATATTTGCTCAAGTGCTCAAGTGGTTTCAGAAATTGAGAAGACTGGAGTCAACCTGGATTTCTTCTTAAAAAACCAAACCGAAATATATGTAACACAACACTGTCTGTGCCAAAATCAATCCCTTTGTGCTTCTGATTTCTCAACTGAGGTATCCCACATTTCTTTGCATGAGAAGATATGTGAAGATCTTCTATGAATCTGTATGCAAATTTAACAATTCTTCTGGACCTGACTCATTCTGAAGAGTGTAAGGATCAAAGAGAAGCACAGAGAAAAAAAGGAAAAAATTGTATAGAGGAATGAAACAATTCTGACTTGACTGTATGAGAATTTTTATGCTATGCAGATTAGATGGTATACAGACAAATTACTACCGCACCACAAAAAGACCTGGGGAAAGGAAAACTCTTTTGAGTGTTGTCAGTAAAAGGAAAATATTTCTGTTCAGTAATTACATGGGTTTTACCAAACTTGTATCTGACTACACAAGGTTACAAGCCAGGAAAAGGATCTCTATAGTGCATTTGGAGGCAAAATTTTTTTTGGGAAAAACCCACCTCCAAAGCCACTCCCTTTAAATGACTGGAAAATGTTTAAATTCACTAGAACACTTACATTCCTTTGGTTTTAATGATTGCAGATATTGAAAATGCACTGTGGCTGAACCAGTTCAAGATACCTTCAATGAAGTAACAGGCTTCTATAGCATTTCAAAGGAAATTACAGGACTGATGAGCATCTTCCTCACTGTCCTGGGCTGCAGCTTGGGGGTAACCGGTGGTATGTATTCTATTGTAGTCTCCACAAGCTGTTAAAGCAGGTGGAGCAGTGATCGTTATCTCCTGGTCCCTGGTGGCTCCCTCAGGGGCTGTCTCTGTTTAATGGGCTGCCTGGGACCCATGCATGACCCATAGAATTACATCGTCCCATAGTGAGATGCTTCGCCCCATGGCGGGGAGCCAAGCATTCCCACAGGGATATAAACTGGGGTTTGGACCAGCATAGAAGCCCTTTTGCCTGCTGGATTCCCAGAGGACAAAAGCTGCTGCTGGACCTTTGGGAGAGGACCGGATCTGCGGGATCACTGCTCCAACAGACCCTTCGCTCCAGGAGGACTGCAGCACCATTTCATCGGGCTACTACCAACACCCTGATGGACAGGGTGTCAGGTTATTTTCTGACTCTGTCATTAGTTTCTTTTTGTACTGTTGCATTTGTTGTTGTTTTGTTTTGGTTTTCCTATTAAATTGTACTTCTGACTTGGAGTTTCTCACTGGTTTGCTTTCAAACCAGCACACTCACCCAGGAAGACTTCAGCAAAATTACTTGTGTGCTTATTTTTCTCATAAATTGGTAAAGAAATCAATACAAAAATATTTGCATTTTTGTTCTGTGTTAAGTGACAACACTGCAATGGGTATTCACTGCACCTTGCTGATCCAAGCTGGATAAAATGCTGAAGGTTGTACAGAAACTGGAAGTGCAATAGAACAGACAGACTAATAAGCAGTTGGTAAATTCATTTTCCACTGTAAGTCAATGAAGTCACACCATTGGGATGAACCACATCTTGTCTGCTCCACTATAAAAAAAAAACCTACTTTGCTGAGGTATTGCAGTTAACAAAAAGAAAACGCAAAAAAACTCTAATGCTTTGATACTGCAAGGTATATATAAACCAAATCCTGAAGTCAAATGTTTTAAGTGGAAAAAATTCCTCAGATTTTAAACAGGAAGTAATGGATTTTCTCAAATAAAAACTACACTTACCAGAACTTGTCCTAAGAAACAGAAGAAAAGTAAGAGGGAGAATAAAACTAACACAAAACCAAGTATCAATACAAGAGTACAAAGGTAAATCATATCTAACATCACTTATTCTACAAACTTCCATTTACAAAGCATATTTCTTGAAAATTCTGAGATTGTTTTTTCAATTTTTCAAAATTATCTCTCAATACTTTTCTTGCCTCTATTTTCAGGGTGAAATGCACTTTTCAGAACAGTGCTGTGAATCAGTGTTGTGAAATCACTGTTAGAACACTTTCTATCAGTAATATTTGAAGCCTTGAACTTGACTTATACTAACTTTGCACCAATAAATACACCATAACAAGCAAAAGTCCTCCTTGGAAACCAGGTTAAAAGTGGACGGAGAAAAACATATTCACCCTTTCAGTAGAGTCCTCTGCAAAGTTCTAAGATCAGGTTTGAAATCAATACAAATTCATGGCAGAGGGAACAGTATTTCTGAAATTCCTAAATCTACCAGTGAGTCAGTGTTATTAATATAGTCATAATTTAGTTGCAGAAAAGTTTCGATTTAATTTAACATGACAGATTCAACTCCTAGCAGTGGTAACAACTAAGTTTAAGCATAATGCACATTCTACTATATGTCTAGATATAGAATACAGCTAAGGAAAATTCTATGAATTCAGGTTTCTGATTGCAAGGTATTAGTTCAAACATGTACTACTAGAAACTGGACAAATATTTGGATCCCAGACTCCAAGTATTTTCCATTCACCTGTATCTCAGGATTTATCATCTTTGGAAAAACAGCACTCCAAATTTAGGTCAACTTCAATATCTATAGTATGATTTAGATAAACAGAGATCTTGTTTCCCTAATCTTCTAATATTGTTTTATTCTAGATGAAGGTGAACTCTGTCCCTTTGCTTAACTGTTGATAGCAGACTTATTGCTGAACTGGAAGTACAAGAGGTTTTTAACACATAGCAATTGGACACAGGTTATTTCCTTGAGGGGGCTGTATATTAATCTGTTTAAGAAGAAAAGGTAGAAAATAGGACATGCTGAAATCTTTTTTTCAAGATATGCAACAGCAGTAGAAGCAATGAAGAAGATGACATTCATCAATGAATGAGCAAAAGGTTCAGAAATATTTAACACCTGAAAAAATTCCATGACTCAGTATGGAAGGAATGGCTAGAGGGAGTAATTACAATAGATATGCCAAAGCTGGCTTCCAGGGAAACTGCATAATAGCTCAAAGTACCTACTTATGTTTTGAAAACCTTTGAAATACTGAGCTATTTTAATAGCATTGAAACATTGGCATTGTTTTGGCATTCCAGAAGATCTCAAAACACACAACAGAAGGAAACTTGAGTAATCTGAGAAATGCTTTTTCCTTTTTCTTGTAAGTTAATGAGCTTTCAACTTGCAACAGTCCCATTCCAACACAAAAGTCTACAGTAACTTAAAGCTTTGGTCTGTACTGGCTGTTCTGCCAGCTTGATTGAATCCCAATCCACCTCTTGCAGCAATAGAATTTATTTTGCCATGTATCTTAAATCAGTGCATTACATGTCCACACACTTACTGCACACATTAGTACTCAAGTTATTCCCTAGCATGTACTTAGCCTAATATCTGTTTAGCTTGCAACATCTGACTGGACAAAGCCTAAGAATAACATGGCTACAAAATAATCAAAGATTGGGATCTTGAGGGAATAAAAATATTCCAAATTAATTTCAGAAGCTTATAATACTTCATTTAACATCTACATACATTTTCTTCAAACTTGAAATGAAACTTTTCCAATCAATAATATTCCTTTCCTGACAAGCCCACATTGGTTAAATTTACAGTTAGAGAACAAAAGTGTGGAGTAAATTATTTTCAATGTCTATTATTTGATGGCCTTTATACTAACATCCACTTTGTTAATGAACAGAAAATAATCTCAGTAATTTGTGTTCCCTACTGATATCAATAGCACCATTTAGAATTACAATAATTCCATGTGTCTCTCAGCAAAGAAGAAAGTTAATATTCAGTAATGATATTACAACTAATGGGATGAGTAAGAGTGAAGCATATCATACTGTAACGCACATAAACTCATGCGTTTCTTGAACACAGTCCAAGAGATAACACAATTACTTACAAAGTCAGCTTTGTTGTGAATCGATTTGACCTTTGATCTAAAAAACCCCAACCAAACAGAAACCTATAAATGCATACTTTATATGAAGATGAATATGCAGAGAGTGTCCAGCTCTAAGAGATGGAAGATGTCTATAGATAAATTGAAATGGAAAACCTACAATATTACTGCATAATTGACTACTCTAGAAGTGAGTGCTCTGATTTTTCAGATTTTCATTTGGCAAATTTAATTCTCATAAATACATTTTTCTTTGTGAATTATTTTCAAAAGTCTTTTTATGGGTTTTACCTTGCATAGATGTATTCATATGGTTGAATGTAGAGAGAAAATGTATGCATGAAGAGATAATTACAAGTATAACTAATAGCTTCACTGATGCCATAAATAACTGGACAGAATCTTAATTACAGTGTTTGGGTAAGAAAAGTTATTGGACTTTTTAAATAAAATATAAGCAAACAAACATTTTAAGGAAACACTGGACTAAGAAGACAGAACTACTCCAGGTGTAGGACCAGGGACTGTGTCTTTTTAATGATGAAGTACCTTGCTACTCTCACACTAACAGAACTAGAGAAATTCAGTGTAATTTAAAAAAAAAGCTGTCATTTCAAACCAAAAGAATGCTAAATGCCATTGTTTCACACTAGAGGTCACCCCGGGTAAGAAAATATAATTGTGGCATCTTTTATTTTCTTATTTTCTGCCTGTGGCTGGTGCAATATTGAAAGGGTGTTCCTCATAGTAAAGATGTAGGATTTTTAATATTTTTTTTGTGTCTGGTGTGCTAAACATCATTTCAGCCAAGTAAAAAGAAACTTCATAAAACAAGTTACACTTTTCACTATCACAGAGAATATGTTAATTACTCATCATATTGAAAAAGTTTTTTCAAAGAAACCAGATGATTGATTTTAGGGACTGTCTGTTAATAAACAGTATAACTTTTCAGTTGAAGAAATGTTATACCTCTCATGTACTTTTTCATGTTTTCTTACTTTACTTACAATGGTCAGCATTGTTGGCTAGGCACAGCAGCATACACATACAAAAAGTATTTGTCATTTATTTGCATTTGATCAAAAGTAGAATCTGTATAATACTACTATTCATGATTACTTTTGAATTTCAACAAAATGCATGCTAGGTCACTGAAAGTATTAGCAATTTAGGGGGATTTACAAAAGAGAAAACTCTATATTATGTTGATGAAGATACAGCCACAGTGATTATTTTTATGTGCATTATTCTATATATGATCTTCAATTTCTAATTAGGATTTAAAAAATTAATGTTTGAAAGCAGATACAGAGACAAAGGTGAGAAGCGTATTTATTGATTTGTGTCTGTACAAACACAAGTTTGTACTGAATGTAATTAAGAAACATTTTTAACTATTCCTTTGCTCTATAAAAATGCTAGGTATTCATTGATAAAAAGCATAAATCGTTATCTTTTAGTTACCAGAGCTTAAAACATTTACCTCTTATCAATGTTTACTTCATTCCTTCAATTTGTTCAGAAAGGTAGACTTATTCACAGGAGAGATGCAGCTAAGGTTTTTGAGAAAAAGCTGACTGCAGTAAATGAAAAGGAACTGACAGGATCAGGCCACTTCACTGAATTTTGGTTACTATGTTCTGAATAGCTTCAAATTATATATGTTCCAAAGCACCTTGGATAGCCAGTGAACCATAACAGCTACTATTTCCCTCAATAGTCTAGAAAATTGCCCACCTTGCTTGCCTGGATTTTCCTGCTTCGTTTGGATAAGATGCTTATTGCCCAAAAAGGACGATATACGTCACCTCTGAAATGCTGTGTGATAATATATTGTATCATGTAGCCATGCAGTTAATTTCTACAGATAGACACCTACAGCAAGCCTTGGAGAACAGCAAGGACAAAGGAAAAATCTCATCAGGAGACAATGTGCAGCAATGTAATATACAGTCGCTAACATAATGTACATACAGTCATATATAGACTTATGTTTCTTAGCACAAGTGTTCTTGTAGTGCCCGTTGACTCTTTAATGCCTTTAAGACACAGAAATTACTATCATTTAGTTTTTATTTAATGTAGAATAAAATAGTAAATATTTGCTTTTTGAACAGCAAAGTGATTTCGATACTCTTCAAAGGACTTTTATGTTCCATTCCAGAAGAAATCATTATATAAATGGAAGATGATAAAGAACTGACAGTTCTATTTTATCTTGTAGGAGTTTGAGGGGAAAAAAAGTATTTTGAAAGGAAATTTTTAGGCAACAAAAACAGGGTTTTCTGTTTGTAACAGGTTGTAACAGGGTTACAACATTCATAAGCCTGAAGGGATTTATAAAAATAAAAGCTTGTAAAGTTTCGGACACTAAAGAATTAAAAAACTAGTGGATTAAACAAAGAATGTGCTAAAAATTATATCCATTAGTTATGCAACTTTACATATTTCAGAAATACAGCTTAAATGCTGATCATCTCAACTACAGAAGTCATTTGGACTATGTAAATCACTGTAAGTTGGGCTTTTTTCACTCATTGAAGAGTTTAAAGAGACATTTATTTCTTTGCTTTTCTTTTATGAGAGCTGATGGTCTTTTTAAAATGCTGTTTAAGACCAACATGGAGTATAGTTTTGACTGTTTTTTTCAACAGAAGACTGATTTTCATTCTCACATGGTATAATTAGAACCTATAACTGAATTTCAGTTTAAAGAACAGTGATCGGCTTTTTATAGGTGCCAATAAGGTCAGAAAGGAGAATGAAGATAGCTACTCACAATTAGTCTGCAGATAGTAGAATTTAAGTTCATTTTTTATGAAAAAGATTTGAAAAGTCTTGCAAGATTTGGGAAGAGAGGGGAGGGAACCAACAAACAGAAAGCAAAACAAAAAGAAAACCCAAGAAATACTACCCTTGGGAAAGGTTGTTTACAGAATAAAAATAATTTCACCCTTGTCTTGAGTTCATCTTCATGCAATACCATTTTCCAGCATCCACTAATGTGTTACTAAATCTTTGAATCATGTAAGAATATTTGTAAGTAGTTAACACAAGTTATTATTCCTGTAGAGACTGAAAAGCCAGAAGAACCTGACACAATAGGCTAGCGGGTCAGACATGCAAATGCCAGGATAGCACAAACTGAGCCATAAAGAGTAAATGTATACAGATGAACCAGGGAAGTGTACTATCTCAATCATGCATTCAGTTCTGATTTGAAATGAAACTGAAGCTGTGCCCTCCAAAATAGCTGTACAATTTTATTTTTGCTTGCCAAAACCCTTTTACAAGCCAACCACTATTACTTCCCTTGCTAAAAATATATGCTGAAGCAACTCTACACATAATGAACATACAATACAAGTATTTGAGCTAGAAGTAACTTTAAAGTACTATCCCCTTATGTACTGGAACCATAAGAAAAAAGAATCAATGAAATGTTTAGCAAGCTAGTATGCATGAGGATCAGTCTCATACATTCTTTGGCAAGAGACTCAATCAGTTTATAGGTTTTCAGCAAGAATGATAGTTTTAAAATAATCAACCTATTGTTCTCAACATCTCTCATTTTAAGGTCCAAACAGAAACAAATTAGTCAGCAAAATAAAATTAGCAAGTCTTACTTTTTTGATCAGGTATCTTCTATATGTTTTCTTAGTTCTAACAAGCAGAAATAACTACACTTAACATGAGAAATTCTAGAAGCTTATTAATTCATGTGAAATCTAAATATTTTGATTGCACTAAAGGCCAGGTATGACATCCACAGCTGGCAAAACCCAGAAGACTGTCTCCTTGCCTCTCTTTCTCTGCAGGAGCATATGCATCTGCATAGTCTGTTTCATTTTAATGATCCAACCACCAATTCCAGCACTAGAAACTGTGGCATTATAGGAAGCTGTACCCTTGCTGTAGTACCCTGTTGCTCTCATGAGCCTGATAGGACCTCTCGGTCAGTGCAGACATCTCACTTCTGGTACCAAACTTCCTCAGTGAGACCTAGTCGCAAGTTTCTACAAAAAGGTGAACTGCACAGTGCAGAAATCTTTTGGCAGTCAGTGGAAGGCAAGTATGGAGTCATCTGAGGCAGGCAACTCCAAGAAACAACCTGACCTTGGAAATTCTGTCTACACACAACCTGTTTTTACTGACTGACTTCAAGAGCCACATTTATACCTATGCATATAAGTATGTGTGTTTGTGTGTGTATGTGTATATAAGTATGCACACATACACACACACACATACACACATATATATATAACTCTAACGATGCAACATATTCAGCCCTGGACTGACAAGACCTTCTTGCATGTACTGTTCCCTTTCTGGAAGAGATTACAGATGGAACAGAAGACCAGAGTAACGTGGACTGACTTTTCTGGCAGAAATCTCTTTACAGCAAGAGAAGGGCACAGAATGAATCAGTTCTTCCAGATGGTCTGTAGAGAGGCAATTTGTGAGGAGACGAAAAACAAAAATACAGTGGCAGAAAAGCTCAAGGTGAGAGAGATGGTAACCAGCTTCTTTCTGGCATGAAACAGCAGCTGAAGGACAGTGGCTGCTTTGGTAATAGAGAAGAGCAGGAAGTCTCTGGCACAGTTGAAGGTATCTAGGAACTGAAAGCATAACAACCATTTCTGTGATAGAAATGACAGCCATTACTTTTTATTCCAGGGAGAAATTAATTTAATATGGAATTTGTTAAAAATTATGTTAAAAATGTTAAAAAAAAGTCCAGGAGTGGAGTTTGGAGCCTGGAGCACTGGAACAGGTTGCCCAGAGAGTTTGTGGAGTCTCCTTCTCTGGAGATATTCAAGAACCATCTGGACACAATCCTGAATAATGTGCTCTGAGGGACACTGCTTGGGCAGGCACATTGTTCTAGATGATCTCCAGTGGTCCCTTCCAACCTTACCCATTCTGTCATTCTGTGATAGTCTAAACCCGACCTGGAAGAAGGTAAGGTTTAGGGAGTTGGGTTTGGTTGAATTTAAGGGATTGAGGTTTTGTGGGGGGAACCAAAGGAGGTGACAGAAGAGAATTCACCTTACTCCAAAGCAGAACTAGAACTAACATTTATGCCCTTGGGAAGCTGAGAGGATCTCTGTTTTTAAGTTTCATCTGGATGGCTGCAAAAAAAATAGCACTCATTCCTGCAGTTCAGAAGAAATATTTGTCAAATTAATCCACAAGACTAGACAGAAATAAGTGCTCTTTATCTGGAGTGCATGGTACTCACGTTGTGACTCTCCTTCACTTCCCCTTTTCCATAGGATCATACAGCTCTCAAAACCCTCTAACTAGGTTTTTTTTTCTGTTATCCTTCTGCCCTACGAACCAGCAGTTCTGTTTCTATGTAAAATTAGGAAGCAACATGTATATGAAGAGGACTATTTTCAGATTGTCAAGCTTTTACAAGCACAAATATAGCCTGGGCAGGAAATGGAATGAGAGTGCAGCCCTGGATACAAGGATTTGAAGGTATTGGTTGACAAGAAGCTCAACATGACTCAGCAATGGGATCTTGCAGTCCAGAAAGCCAACTGCATCCTGGGCTGCAACAAAAGAAGTGTGGCCAGCAGGTGATTCTCCACTTCTACTCTGCTCTCATGAGACCCTCAGCACTCAGAGGGGACTTTTTTACAAGAGAATGTAGTGACAGGACAAGAGGTAATGGTTTTAAACTGAAAGAGAGTATGTTTAGATTGGATATCAGGAAGAAATTCTTTACTGTGAGGGTGGTGAGGCACAGAAAAAGGGTACCCAGAGAAGCTGTGGATGAACCATTCCTGGAAATGTTTCAAGGCCAGGCTGGATGGGGTTCTGAGCAATCTGATCTAGTGGAAGTTATCCCTGTGCATAGCAGGGGGATAAGAACTAGGTGGTCTTTAAGGTCCTTTCTAACCCAAATCATTCTATGTTTCTGTGAGGGCCATTGCTGAATACTAATACCAATGCCTAAAGCTTCAGTCCAGTACTAAAGACATGATCAGTGTGGTCTAAGAGGTCCTACAATAACAACTAATACCACACTAAAACTGCAAAAGCATAATGTGCATATATGCACAAAACCAGACTAAGCATAAGAAAGCAAACACTCAAGATGCAGCCCATTTTCACTTGCTTTCGAGTGAAAAAAAAAGTTTAAAAAATGAGAAAAAGATGATTCTTCTTTCAAAAAAAAAGAGTCTGTACTTGAAAAGGGGTTGAAAAGGAAAACTAAAGGGCTACATCCCAGATATCATTACATACAATGCATTATAGCAGTGCATCATTTCTATACTTCTCAAACCTAATTTTCATGCTACATTTGTTTTTCAAATTATGGTAGAGATTATAACATTGAAATACCATTTGATTCAGGATGGTCAAAAAACCCTCAAGCCTCCCTACAACTGGTTTGTATAGAAAAATTAAAATGGTTATTTTTTTTCTCAGTAGGAATGTGTGAAATTGAATAAAGAACCAGTATCAAACCAATGGAATCCATAAGTCACCTGAACCTGTAACTACCTGACTTGTCAAATCTATCTCTCTTTAATTTAACTTATTGTTTGACAGGTATTTTTAATATCACACTGTGCTTGTGTGAACTAAACAATAGTACAGGAGTTTTCTGTTGCTCTAGTCCTAGTTGATGTCTCAGAACACAGATGTTCATGAAAGGTGTTCTAGGTGGTCAAAAGCAAGAATATTTATGTCATATCTCAGTCCTCTGGAAGAATAATTACCCACACCATTACTACACATGCCATCACGATTACAGAGAAGGAGGAAAGATAACAACAGCAAGTAAACACCTAAGTATTTGCTCTTGCAAGTTTAAGCTCTTCAGAAGGTACTCAGCTGATCATTGCTGTGTTCTTGAATGCAGCCATCTGATTTATAGCCAGTATTCACATACCTTTGCATCATTACAACTTGAGGAATAGCAAGCTGTGACACAGATCTGGATTGAGTAATTAGGAACAGGAATCTTATGCTGCTTTTGCCACATGGGGTATATATGTCTGACTACTCCTTAAACTTCATTTAAGCGTGCACCTGAGATTCAATGCTTAACCTCAATGCAAATGTTCTGACCTTGTTGATTGCAACACATTTGTCCTTGGGCTTATATCTAATTCTATTTAAAATTACTTGGAAATTCATTTAATTCAGACATATAATTAAATCTTTTATTGTTAGTACTTGTGCATGTTGCTACAACTGTATTTCACCAGAACTCCCTTTATCTAACAGTCTGCTCTGACTGAGAAACCAAAACATTGTAGAAATATGCCAATAGAAAAAAAGAGATGTTTGGTAGAAATTCAGAAATAGTATATATACAGGATCTGATTATAGGCGGTTTAAACTCTGGTGCCCCTTTTCCCTTTTGTTCTTCCTTTTGTCTTTGTTCTTTCCACGGTTCTAGCTATTTTTATCACTATGCTCACTGCCAAAAAGGTCTCTCCATTTAGAAACCAACATGTATCTATCTGACCCTGTTCCAGAGTCCTTTTTTTGACAAGGAACAAGAGCAAGCTGTTGGCTCAGTGTCAATAGCGAACTTTGAAGTCATCAGCAGTAGGAAGTAACAAAGAGATTTGAGCCCTATTTGGTTGGAAACAATCATTCATGTTTGCCATGCCAGTTCAGCATCTTGAAGTTCAAACCAGCCTCAGATTCAAGCTTGGTATTTAATTAGAAGTAAATTTTATGAAAAAAAACAGTTGGGTGGACATTTTAGGATAGTTACAGTGAGAGAATACCGAAATGTAAACTCTGGTTTGTAAGTTTTAAAAAATAAAATTAAATTAAATTAAGTTTTGGACTTCTGTTCGGTTGCTGCATTTGTGTGAACCAATCCC